>NW_006922304.1:920485-923813 GCF_000298275.1 Orycteropus afer afer | reverse complement strand
AGGAAACAGTAGGAACTCATTTTTTTAAATATGAACAAATCTGTTATTCTTTATACTCTTTGGACCTGCACTTGAAGGGAGATTTTCCAAAAAGTAGATTTGGGAGGCTTCAAGCCAGTTAGATTGGCTACAATCAGGGGCCAAAACCTTAAAGTTTGTCACTAGATCTTAACCATAAATTGAATTTGTTCACAAACTAGATTACTTGTTCTGTGGAGCAGGCAACCATTGGTTTAGAAACAATTAGATTTGTATGTTTCTAAAATCTTTGACTATTTGCTGACGTGACTTTGAATATCAGAAATCACTTTGCTTCTCCATAACATGATCCTCACTCTTGAATCTCCATAGATTAAAACAGTGCTTGGCTAATGGAAGGCACCACAGAAGAAAGGTCTGACAATCTGGTCCCATAAAGATTACAGTCTAGAAAACCTGATGGGGACAGTTCTCCTCTGTCACATGGGTTGCTTTGAGTAAAAAATGGACTCTGTTGCACTTAACAGCAATGACAATGAATGCATGACCATAAAGTGGTTTCTATATTTGTAAGAACATAGTTGTTTATGATACAGTGAACGGTGTGTGGCATTCCATTGGGACTGCTTTGAGTGACTCTCAGAGCAATAACTGGAGCTTCATCTCCTGCCTGTCCTTTCCTTTTTCTCCCAGAACTGGGAGGTAGGACACATGAATCACCTAGTTTGGTTTTAAACTCTTTGTGTTAAAGTATCCAAGCCCTGGAATTTTTATAATGTTTCTCTATCCAACCCCCCCCCCCCCCCCGGTTTCTCTTACAGTTTAAGAAAAGCCCTCCTAAGATCCCTTACAAGGCCATTGCACTTGCCACCGTGCTGTTTTTGATTGGCACCTTTCTGATTATCATAGGCTCCCTCTTGCTGGCGGGCTACATCAGCAAAGGGGTAAGTATGTGACTTGTGCCGGGAAATCTTTAAAAGGTGGGTCAGAGTCTGTTGTGTTTGTTTCTGTAACTGGTACAGCAGATTCCAGTAAAAAGAAGAGAGGATTTTCTTTTAGATAAAGAAAATCTTTTAAAATCTGGTAGGTTTTATTCTCTGATAACAAAACATGTGTTTCTTCCTTTGAGCAACAATAGACTTCTCCCAGAGTCCCCCTGAGATGAATGGTGGCAGGTAGGCGAACTCAGTCTGTGAGATGTTAGGTAATTTGCCCACTGTCATAGTTTGGAACAGCACAGTTGAGCCTTGTATCAGGACTCCTGACTGGAAAAGGGCTGTAGCTGGAGTAGTGTGCTGTCTTTGTAGCTTTGCAGTGTCCAGGCATACTGGTCAGTGCTTGGGGAAAAGACATAAGGCTTGTAAAAGTCTGAGGCCACTGACTGAAGCCAGGGCTTTTGGTTCATGAATCAAATCCTTATATTGGATTTAGTTGGAGCTCCTATTCAACATCATTATTATGCCTTAAAAACAAAGTGCTCTTTGGTGGTTCTTTCTCTGGGTTGCCCCTATACACACACTGTGTAAGTAGTTCTTCTAAACTGATTCTGACCATAATTTACCTCAGTTCTTCAACATATATGGGGATGGAGGATGATGGACACTTCACTCCAGAAAGATCACAGCCAAGACCTGAAACAGGGTATTATTATTAGAATTGGGACTAGTTCTACTATAGATAAAGTAGCTACATAGGGTTTATAAGAAGTGTACTTATTTGCTTTTAGGTTCTTAGCCGCTCTAAACAACGATACAGCCACCAGTGGCTTCCCTAGTGCAGTCTAAATTTAAACACATATGTTCAGGTCTGTGTCTTCAATTAACTTTGACTTGCATTATATTAATCCCAGGAGTATAATAAAACCCAAACCAAAACAAACCCACTGCTATCGTGCTGATTCCAACTCATAGCAACTCCAATTGGATTTCCAAGGCAGTAAATCTTTATGGAAGTAGATTGCCTAGTCTTCCTTTCATGGAGTGGCTGGTGGGTTTGAACCACCAACTTTCTGGTTAGCAGTCAGATGCCTTAGGCATTGTGCCACCAGAGCTCCTTTAGCCAGCCTTCTGGTTAGCAGTCAAATGCCTGAGGCACTGTGCCACCAGAGCTCCTTCAGGAGTATAAAGAGGAGTCTGTTAATAATAATATAACATTTGAAATAGAAGGGGAGATCCACTTGAAACAAAATTTCTTCTTGTCTAGTTTATAAAAGAATACTTTATGAATATGGATAAAGATGTTTAATTAAGAAATTATTGAGATAATCACCACTATATGCTTTTTATTCCCTTCATTTTCTTATTACGGAAATTTCAAACGTGTCAAAAAAGTATCCACCACTCAGCATCAACAGTTACCAACATTTTGCCAATCTTGTTTTGTCTATCTCCCCTTTTTTTCTTTTCTATTACAGCAAATACCAAATTTACCATTTTTTCCAGTAAATTCTTTTGTGGATTTTCAGTATGCATTTCTTAATGGTTTTTACATGGCTGTAAAGTCACTATATTAGGAGCTCTGGTGGTGTAGTGGTTAAGGCATTTGGCTGCTAACCAAATGGTCCGTGGTTCGAACCCACCAGCCACTCTACACAAGATGAGGCTATCTGCTTCCATAAAGATTTACAGCCTTGGAAACCCAGTGGGGGTTGCTGTGAGTCAGAATTGACTCGATGGCAGTGAGTTTTTTTTGGTTTTGAAAGTCACTCTCTTCTTTAATATCATTTACTTTATTGTTCCTCTGTTCCTCATATTTCTTGTAAATAATTTATTGGATTTAGGGGTTTGTTTACATTCACATTTAATTTAGTTCTGTTTTGTTTTGGAAAGAGTGATTTATAAGAGTTGCTTTTTATTTGCTAAAGCACATTGGTTCTCATACTTCATTGCTAATCGAAATAACCTTAAGTTGCCTTAACACCACCCCCAGAGATTGCAATTCAGTAGCTCTATGGTGGGACTTGAGAATTTGCATTTCTACCAAGTTTCCAGTTTATGCTGATCTTTCAAGGACCACATTCTGAGAACCATTTTTATCCTATCACATTAAGTCAGTTGCCTTCAAGTCAGTTGACTTACAACTACCTCATGTGTGTCAGAGTAAGCTGTGCTCCATAGGGTTTTCAGTGACTGACTGTTCCAAAGTAGATTGGCAGGGCTTTCATCCAGGTGCCTCTGGGTTGACTTAAAGCTCCTACCGTTCACTTTAGCATCTGAGCACATGAACCGTTTGCACCACCCAGGCCCCATCACATTGTTGTTGTTGTTGTTAAGTGCTGTCGAGTCGTTTCCGACTCATAGCGACCCCATGCACAGCAGAACGAAACACTGCCCGATCCCGCGCCAGCCCC
>NW_006922304.1:903100-920250 GCF_000298275.1 Orycteropus afer afer | reverse complement strand
CCAGGACAGATCTGTTAGTTCTTTTAGCAGTCCACGGTACTTTCAGCATTCTTCGCCAGCACCACAACTCAATAGCATCAACTCTTCTTTGGTCTTCCTTATTCATTGCTATTTCCCTGGCCAGTTCTTTCAGAAGTGGACGGCCTCTTCCTTCTTCCTAGTCTGTCTCAGTCTATAAACTGAAACCTTATGAATAGCCCATCACATTAGAAGGTGCATAATGATTGTCCTAAATTTTAGTGATAATAAGATTGGTCACTAGGTTCAGGTGTCAGTAGTTTGTGGTTGTTGTTGTTAGGTGCTGTTGAGTTGCCTTCGACTCCTAGCGACCCTACGCACAGCAGAACAAAACCGCACCCGGTCCCACGTTAGCTCTACGATCCCTGCTATACTTGAGCCCATAGCCTCAGCCACTGTGTCAATCCATCTCATTGAGGGCCTTCCCCTCTTTCGTTGACCCTCCACCTTACCAGATAGTTTAATACACTGAATATAAATTTCCCCATACATTTTCCCCTAATGAATTCAGTTCTTTTGTTCTTTCTGTATTTATTAGCTGAAATTCTATAAAGAATTTTTTCAAATCTGCTATTTGATTACCTAGAGATAATATGTATAATATAGATAGGAAAGAACCTTGTTTATTTCTCCTTATTTATCAACATTTAAAGGACTACACCTAGCAATCTCCAAAGATGACCAAAGAATTGTTAGTTTTATGAACTCATCAATTTGTATATATTTGTATTGCAAGCTGTTGCAGTCTTTATTCTTTTTCACATATAAATTGTCTCATATATTGTCCCACAAAGTTACTCCAGTGTCTTTTACACCTGACTCTAATAGCCTTTGATAGCTTCCTTGTGCAATAAGTTATTCCAGGCCCATCGTATACATTCCTGTTCCCCACCAATAAACAGCCATTTTTTTCAAGGACCCTGGTTTCTTCTAGTGGGAATTAGAGATCACAATCTGAACATTAATAGCGCTCATTGCTATTGAGTTGTAATTATTTCTTGGCCTTTTCAGTGACAGAATGAAGAAATAGGTATCTTTTGGAAAATAATTTCATATAAATATTTCTAGTGTATGTTAAAGATTACAGCATTTTAATGTAATTTCTTTAATTTTATGCATGTGCATCACTCCTTATGTGCAAAAACGTCAAGGAGGCCACATGTTCTGACCTCCTCTAATCCAACAAGAGAAAGACAGGATTACCAGCAGTAACCCAAGGCCTATTCCTGCCAGGCCAGACATGCTGCCTCCCTCCAGCCCTTTCACCAACCGTTTTTCCCAAAGCACCCACCACCTCACTCCTGGGTTCGATAATTTGCTGCAGTGGCCACACAGAACTCACAGATTATGGGATTTATTAGGGAAGCACCACAGGCTACAATTCAAGTTCAGGAAAAAATGCTCAGTCTCTCTCCCAGCCCACTGTGCCTCAGCCAACAGTCTCTCACAGTCTCTTTCCCAGCAGTGCTGGTCCCTCGGTGTCTTACTCAGCAATGTGTGTCTCTTGCGTCTCTTTCCCAGCAACACGTGTCTCAGGAACCTGGATCTCTTTCAGCAGCACGTCTTCCTCAACCAGCAGTTTGAGAGAGTTCTGCCTCTAAGAGGCCTCCTTTTGAGCCCAGCACGGTGCTCAAACTAGCCAATTATAGCATCAGAAATCTAAGCACCTGAGAGAGAGTGGGCACCTCCCAGAACATTGTTTTGTGCCACTCCCAACAGAAATACTCCAGGTGGACACCTTCAGCAATCAGGAGCTCCTCAGTTGCTCATAGCAAATCCCACCTTGGAGTTTACAAAGACTTATGGATAGAAAAGCCACACAAAGTAATTTACTATACCACATGATGATACTGACATTACTTCCTTATACTACATTATATATGTAATAGCTTCAAAATATAGCAACAGTATTACTGCTAAGTATAAGATTTCTTTGTAATTCTTTTTATGCTTAGGAGATATCTCATTAGGGATGTACAGTCAAAGTCAATACAAAAGTTAGAAGCAGAAAAATAAAAAATGCGAAATAATAGAACAGAAATAACATCATATACTCAGTGTGACAGTTGAAGTGTTCGTTCTTTGTGATGTTCAGAGTGTCCTATCTTTGGCCTGAGAGAGCATGATCTGCACATTCTCACATTTACTGAGTCATTGTGCCAGATGGGGCACCTTGCTTTACGTGTTCTACTGCGTTTACTTTTCACGATAACCCTAGCAGGTAAATACTGCTAGTTCTGTTTGTGTCTGAGCCATTCAAACCTGTATTGATAATCTAATCAGTGCGTATTATTTCAATCCCCAGTTAAAAGGAGATTTTTAGATTGGGCTTAGATCTTTATATGAAGGAAGTCTTCCTAAGCTTAACAACAGTGGGAAAAAGTCACAATGGAAATTTAACTGTGCAAATATTTTAAAACAGCACATAAAAAATAAAGCAAAGCAGACAAAACAATTTTATAAAGATCAAACCACTTAGCACATATTTATTAACCATCTTTGGTGTTTTGGGCACAGCTGGGAATACAAGGATGAACAAAGTCCCTGCCTTCATAGAACTCCCAAAATATTTCAGGCCCTGTTGATACAGGGCTGAGTATAGTTCTTCCCTCTGGCCTGTGAACTGTGCTTGTTAGAATCTACACCAAGAAAAAAGTAGGAAACAACTAAAATGCCCTGCAGTGGGGAGGAAGAGTAGTTAAGTAAAACTTTTGTACTGTTCATTACAGTTTAAATTAGGGTTTCTAAATGGTTCTTACCAGTTCCATCATGGCTGACAAAGCAGAACTGGAATGGACCCAAATTCATAAAATGTACTGGAACAATGTGACCAGAACAGGAAAAATAACAAGTAACTAACTAGAGAAATAATGAAAACTGTAAAACACTACTGTAAGAAAGTAAAAGAGACCTACATAAATGGAAAAACATACCATGCTTATAGATAGGAAGACTGAACTTTGGGAAAATGTCAGTATTACCCAAAGTGATCTATATGTACAAAGCAATTGAATCCAAATTCCAGCAGCGTTCTTTAACAAGAAGTAAAAACTAAGCACAAACTGTATGGAAGGAAAGAGACCCCAGAAAGCTAAAGTATTATTAAAGAAGAAGAACAAAGTAGGAGGCCTCATAATTCTTGATCTTAGATTCTATGATACAGCCATGGTAGTCAAAACAGCTTGGTGCTGGTACAGTAACAGATTAATGGAACAGAAATTCCGAACCCAGATGTAAATCTATGCACCTGTAGACAGCTGATCTTCAACAAAAGGTCAAAATCTATTAAATGGAGAAGGGATAGTCTCTCTAACAAAAGGTAGTGGCAAAACTGGATATCCATTTGCAGAAAAATGAAACAGGATCCATACCTTACACCATACACAAAACTAACTAAAAGTTCATGGGACAAAACATGGGGACAAACCAAGTGGCCCTAATTTATGGTATGGACTCAAATGTAACTGAAACGTGCGCAAACAACAGCAGATAAACTAGATTCCTGGAACTTCCTGAAAATTAAATAATTATGCTCATCAGAATACCTCACTGAAAGAGTGAAAAGAGAACCTACAGACTGGGAAATATGTTCTGGCAATGACCTATCTGCCAAGGGTCTACTCTCTAAAGTTTATAGAACACTTCAACAACAAAAAGTCAAACCAAACCCTCTGCCATCAAGTTGATTCTGATTCATAGTTGACCCCATAAGGCAGAGTAGAACTGCCCATGCTTCATCTATCTTCTGCAGAACGGCTGGTGGGTTTGAACCACTGCCCTTTTGGTTAGCAGCTGAATGCCTTAAAAGGACATGATAAAACACTTCACCAGAGAAGACATTCAGGAGCAAAGAAGAATGAAGAAAATCAAAGACACGTAGAAACAATTAGTCCCAAGGACATGGACAATGAGAACCTCAGCCTACATGACCCTGAGACCAGAAGAACTAGATGGTGCCCAGCTTACCAATGCCAACCCCTGGGAAGGGGATCAAAATTGGAGATCCTGGATAGAGTGGGAGGAAAAATGTGGAACAAAACTCAAAAACATAAAAAAGACCAGGATTACTAGTCAGATAAACTCACTGCCATCAAGTCAGATCTGACTCAGCGACCCCTCTGTGGGTTTCCAAGGCAGTATCACTACAGAAATAGATTGCCCAACCTTCCTTCTGAGGAGCTACTGCTGGGTTTGAACTGCCAACCTTCTGGTTAGCAGTCACATGCCTTAGGCACTATGCCATCAGAGCTCCCACTAGTCAGGTAGAGACTGGATGGACACTGGTAAAACCCCTAAGACTATGGCCTCTAGTTACCCTTCAGACCTGGAGTTGGACTCACTGCTGTGGGTTAACTCTCAGCCAAACACTAGCTAGGCCTACATTGTGAATGGCTACACTAGAGAGATGCACTTCTTAAAATAATCAGCCATGGGAGATCAGAAGGGCAGCATTTGCACAGGGAGAAAGATAGGGAAGCAGGAATGGATAGGCAAGAAAGACACAGGGAGAGGGTAAGCACAGGTATGAAGTGGGAAGAGAGCTGTTACTTTGTGGGGATTGTAATTAGTGTCATCAAACAAAATGTGTATGAATTGTTGAATGGAAAACAAATCTGCCTTGTAAAATTTGACCTAAAATTACTTTTTTTAAAAAAAGAGAGGGAGACATTCAGGTTGCTAACACAGACACACAAAGATGTAATCATTAGCCATTAAGAGATGCAAATCAAAATTATAATGAGATACTTCTCACCCCTCAATAATGGCACTGGTTAAAAAACAACACAAAATGTTGGTGAGGCTGTAGTGAAAGTAGAACTCTTATACACTGCTGCTGGAGCTGCAAAATGTGGGAAATGGTATGGTACTTAGAAAGCTAGAAATAGAAATACCGTATGATCCAGCAATCCCACTCCTAGGTGTGTGTGTGTGTGTGTGTGTGTGGTTATTGTTATCAGCTGTCAAGTTGGACCCAACTCATAGCAACCCCTCCTTGGGCTTCCGAGGCAGTATTACTATGGAGGTAATTGCCCAACCTTCCTTCGAAGAGTGGCTAGTGGGTTTAAACCACCAGCTTTCTGGTTAGCAGTCAAGTGCCTTAGGCACTGTGCTACCAGAGCTCCTGTGTGTGTATATATATAAAAATATATATATTAAAAAGCAAACTGACTGCTATCGAGTCGATTTGATTAAGAGCGACCCGTTGGGTTTCTGAGGCGGTATCTCTACAGAAGTAGATTGCCCAGTCTTTCTTCTGAGGAGTGGCTGGTGGTTTGAACCACCAGTCTTCTGGTTAGCAATCAGATGCCTTAGGCACTATGCCACCAGAGAAATAAGAGCCGTACCCAGTAGACATACACACATTCATATTCATTGCAGCATTATCCACAATAGCAAAAAGAAGGAAACAACGTGTTCATCAATAGATGAATGGGTAAACAAACTGTAGTATGTACATACAATGGAATATTAATACAAAAATAAAGAATCCATGAAACAGAACAAGGATGAATCTGGAAGATACTATACTGACGGAAATAAGTTAATCACAAAAGGAAAAATACTGTTTTGGGACCATTATTATAAAATCAAGAATAGGTTTATACATATTATTTGCTGGTTACCAGGGATGGGAGGGGTAGGGAAGGAAAATCACCAACTAGATAGTACACAAGTGTTAATTATGGTGAAGGGGAAGGCAGTGTGGGGGAAGTCAGCAAGCACAACATGACCAAGGCAAAAGAAGACAGTGAGAGGTATGCAAGGTACAGTAAATGCTACAACATTATATAATCCTGCAACAATAGTAATAATGAACAGTAAAAGGTGAGTAGATACATAGGTAAATGTGTATGCTAAATAGATGAGAGAAATCATACAGGAGTATACTCATATACATATAAAGGTATGGTTGCAGATATTTCTACATAGAATTTGTAAGTACTGTGTAGGTACTCATGTATGATAGAGTACATGGGGGGCACAGTTACAGAAACTACTTAGACATCAGGACTAAAGTGGTAAATTTAAAGGCTAGAAACCATAGTCTTGGGAGACATCTAGATCAATTGGCAAAACACAGTTCATAAAGATAATGTTCTATATCCTGAACTGGTGAGTAGCCATGTAAGAAGCAACTATTAGTCTCTTCCTTCTGGAGCAAAGGAAGAATGAAGAAAACCAAAGATTCAAGGAAGCAATTAGTTCAAAGGATTGATGGCCTCCATGAACCACAGCCTCCTCTAACCTGACACCAGAGGGAATTGATGGTGCCTGGCCACCACTAACTGGCTACTCTGACCAGAACCGCAGTAGAAGGTCTTGGTTAGAATGGGTAAAAGATGTAGACCATAATTCAAATCAAAAGAAGAAAGACTAGACTTACCAATCTGAAAGACACTAGGGAAATCCCCAAGACTGTCATTCTAAGATAACCTTCTAACTTGAAACGGAAGATACTCCCGGAAGGCCGCTTTTCAGCCAAATAGTAGATGGGCCTATGAAATAAAACAGTAATGCCCATGAAGAATGTGCTTCTTAAACAATCAGCTACTCAAGACCAAAAGGGCAATATTTGCCTAAAACCAGAGATGAGAAGGCAGGAACAGACGGGGAAACCAGATAAACAGAAAAGGGAACCCAGGAACGAAAAATGGAGAGTGCTAATACATTGTGGAAGAGCTCTGGTAGCATAGTGCCTAAGGCACTTGACTGCTAACCAGAAGGCTAGTGGTTCAAACCCACCAGCCACTCCTTGGAAGGAAGGTTGGGCAGTCCTACTTCCGTAGTGATACTGCCTCAGAAACCCAAGGAGGGGTCGCTGTGAGTCGGGGCTGACTCGACAGCAAATAACAACAACAATACATTGTGGGGATTCTAACCAATGTCGTGGAATAATTTGTGTGTGAGTTACTGTTGTTGTTTGCCGTTGAGTCGGCCCCAACTCATAGCGACCCCTCCTTGGGTTTCCGAGGCAGTATCACTACGGAAGTAGGATTGCCCAACCTTCCTTTCTTCCGAGGAGTGGCTGGTGGGTTTGAACCGCCAGCCTTCTGGTGAGCAGTCAAGTGCCTTAGGCACTATGCTACCAGAGCTCCTGTGAGTTACTGATTGGAAAACTAATATGCTATGTAAATTTTGACCTAAAGTACAATAAAATGCCCCCCCCCAAAAAAAAAAAGTTACAAGGCAACACTCTGATCTACTTCCAATTAATCAGCCATTTAAAACCCTATGGAGCACAGCTAGAAAACCTACCTCCTGGAAAACAAAGGCAGTGTATGAGTTGCATCAACAAAATCTCTTCTTCAGCAGAGTCACAAACTGAGGTGATTGACTCAAAGATGGTGGCGGACCACGTCATTTTGCATGTGTGTCATTGCATTTCTGGCTCCCTCACCAGGCTCCTGAAAGGGCTCAGTATACCTCTTCCAAGTCTGATTTCAGGGCTTTGACCTGTAATTTTTCCTGTTCAGTTATCATTCTGGTACACCTACAGTGTACAAATTTGTATCTGTCTAATTTCCCTTTGTCAGCTATGACTGAACTGGTTAGAACTGCATTGAAGCCCTGCTTTAAATATGTGAATAGTATTGGCAATTGCGGGTTTTAATAAGAGACAAATGGTGTGTTCACAACTAAAAGTAAAGTGAAAAGAAAGGAGCGGAAGGAAATAAGATTAAATAACTGTACTAGAATAGATGGTTTTTAGTACTTTGCTGTGTTTCTACAGCTACTGTCAGGAAAAGCTGCATCTTTTCCATTGGTGGTATACTGCCCAAAGAAAATGCTCTGAAAAACATAAGGTACCAGTCAGCTGATTTGGCCCATGGCTTTGCTTTAGAATTTAAAATATGCATGGAAACTTTGACCCAAATCACAATAAAAAGTTAGAAAAAAAAGAAAATGTGCATGGAGTCCCTGGATGATACAAATGGTTAGAGTGCCCAGCGAAAGGTTGAAGGTTCAGATCTACCCAGAGGTATGTTGGAAGAAAGTCCTGATGATCTACTTTCAATTAATTAGCCATTTAAAACCCTGTGGAGCACAGTTCTACTTTGACACATAGGGTCACCATGTGTCAGTAGACTCCTCTGGCAACTTTTTTTTTTTTTTTTTTTAATGGAACTAATGTGTTTGCCTCCTTTTGCCACCAGGGGGCAGACCGGGCCATTCCCGTCCTGATCATTGGCATCCTGGTGTTTCTGCCAGGATTCTACCATCTGCGCATCGCCTACTACGCATCTAAAGGCTACCGGGGATACTCCTATGATGACATTCCAGACTTTGATGACTAGCACCCACTTCATGCCAGAGAAGAATCATAGATGGGACTGAGCCCACTTTTAATGCACTGGGCAGAAACTGTTCTAAGGGCTAAGGAATTCTGTAGTTTGCAAATACTTAACAAACTATGGCCAGATATTATGGGTTTATCCCAAAGATGTTAACTGAGCTTATAAGTAACTAATTAGGACATGCTATTTCACATTTTTGGCCCTAGCAAAAACTTCTGGCAAGTTTTCCACCTGACTCTGTATCATGGAAGAACAATGATGTTAATGTATGGGAACACAGAAGGTTATTCTGTAGTGGAAAGTTTTACTGCCACCACCCTTTTTAGAGTTGGACGTTTCTTTTAAATAGTTTTCATTGTCAGTTTGTTCTTGTGGCAAATGGAAAAAATGCAGTATGTAAGTTATTTTGAAAATACATAGCTAAGTATCTTACCGCTACACTTACCTGTAATTTTGAGTTGTAGTCTAGTGGACACTAGATTGGTAAAATCAAAATGTGACCACATCTCTATTTTTACTTTCTGATAGCAACTGAGGTTTTCAAAATGTAAGCACTTTCTTTGTTCCCCAGGCCTTGGTCAGTTCTGATCTCTTTCACGGAAAAGTTGGCCAGCATATAACTCAGGTCATTCTGTCCTTTGTAGATCAAGATGTTCTCTATCTATGTCATGCCGTTAAAGACTGGGTTTTTGGCTGTTTCGTAATGAAAAATGAAAATAAGTGGTTCTTATCAAGAGTTTTACAGTCTCATTACCATCTTGTATTACGTTGTTCTACTGAAGTTCAAAAGACAGCCTGGATTACTAGAGAACTAGATGGCTTAGTTTGGTTCCGTTTCCCAGCTTGCAAAAGTGACATATTCTGAAAAAATTAAAATGTTAAAATCCAAGTCTCAGAATTAAAATGATTTCACTTTAAATGTATTTCAGAAAATGTCTTACTGATGATGTGGTGTCCTTGATCTCAGTATTCAGGACTCCCGTTACTTGTAGGTAACCTGCATTGTTGGTAAGACTCTGCTCCTCAGTCTTTCTTTCACTTCATAGTTTTGGACCTGTACAGCTAGAAGATTGGTGGTATCATCTGAGAGTTAGAAGGCTGTTGGTAGAGCAGGTTTCTGGGGGCAGATGAGTCCAGTTATGGACATGTTAAATTTAAGATGTCTATTTCACATCCAGGTGGAGCTGTTGAGTAGGCAGTTCCGGTGTATGCATCTGGAGTTCAGGAAGGAGTTGGGGCTAGAAATAAAAATTTGGGAGTCAGTGTTTGGAGAATATCTAAAAGCCACAGATAGGACTGGGTAAAATCATCAAAGGAGTGAGTGTACATAGAGAAAAGAATTGGACTCAGAAATGAGGGACAAGGAAAGGGTGACCTGAGGCAGTAGCCTTCAAGGGTAGGCATATTTGGTAGTGGGAGTTAGTCCTCTAGAAGTCTTGGGCTTTGACAATAGGTATTGTGAGGAAATAAAAACTCAGACTGGAAGGTGTTATGGTTACCTGGTGCCGCTCTGACAAGAATATACCATGAATGGGATGGGTTGAAGAAACAGGAGTTTATACTCTCACAGTTTGGAGGCTTTAAGTTCAAGTTCAAAGTGCCAGGCTCTGTGGGCTGGGTGGAAAGCCCCTTGGCCTTGGGCTTTAGCTCTGCCTCTTGTTCCCGGCCCACTGAAGCTAGAGGCATCTCGTTACTCAGGCAGCTACTGGCTGCTGAGGCTAGCAAGCCCAAGGTCGACAAAGAGGCACAGTGCCGATAACCAAACCACACGGCAGGCCATTAGCCTTTCAATTAGCCATTGAAAGTCCTAAGGTCAGCAGAGCATGGCAGGCTGCTGCTGAACAATGACACGGCTCTGCAGGGTCCAAGTGTGCCATAAGGTAGAGACGATTTCCAAGGCTTCTTATATAAAGGAAGCAGACCACATCCCAAAGGCTCGTGGTAGATCCCACTGTGGAGTTGATTGCCAGTGTCATCATGGGGAATGACTACCACCAGCTGCCCAGCCATTCAACCAGGTCCAGCCAGGTTGACATACAAATTTAACTATCACAGAAGGTGATGGTGCTGATGATAAACTAAAAATAGAACAGAAGACTATAAAGTGAAAATACCTGCTCCCCTAGTCATATTTCCAAAAGTTGTCCAGTGAAGTTTCTTGTGTATCCTTCTGGAAATGTTCTAAGCACATTAACATATATATAATTTTCTTTTTTTTTCCCCCCACTTTATTTGAAGATCAGCCACATCTTTTTAATGTACAGTATAAATATAGTTATCCATACTATGCATGCAATCAAAGGATCCTAAGGGAAGAGGCCACAGAAGTCAAATTCCAACCAGCTTCCTACCTGAAGCAGGAATTCCCCCTCAGATATTCCCTGACAAATGGTCCTTGCTGTTCTCTTTGAACATTCAGTGCTCATAATCTCATTCCAGTTGGGATTGTTCTTTACTGTATTTTTATTAAGCTAAAATTGGATTTCCTGTATCCTCTGTGTATTGACCCTAATTGTATCCTCTGCTGCTATAAAGGAAAGATCTTGCTGTTGGGGGCCATTGAGTGAGTTCCATCTCAGCAACCCCATGTACAACAGAACAGAACGCTTCCTGATCCTGCACCATCCTCACAATCTGCTGTGCTTGCGCCCGTCCTTGCAGCCACTGTGTCATTCTATCTTTTGAGGGTCTTCCCTTTTTCGCTGATCCTCTACCAAGCATGATATCCTTTTCCAGGCACTGGTCCCTTCTGACAACATGACCAAAAGTACATGAGGTGACATCTGGCCATTCTTCTAAGGAGCATTGTAGTTACACTTCTTCCAAGACGAATTTGTTCTTCTGGCGGTCTGTAGTATCTTCAGCATTCTTCACCAGTACCACAGATAATCAATTCTTCAGTCTTCCTCATTCATCGCCCAGCTTTCACATGCATATGAGGCTAATGAAAATACCGTGGCTTCGGTCAGGCTCACCTTAGTCTTCAAAGTGACATCTTTGCTCTTTAACACTTCAAAGAGGTATTTTATAGCATATTTGCCTGGTGCTCTGGTGGCGTAGTGCCTAAGGCATTTGACTGCCAACTAGAAGGCTGGCGGTTCAAACCTACCAGCCACTCCTCGGAAGGAAGATTGTGCAATCTACTTCTGTTGTGATAACTGCCTCAGAAACCCAAGGAGGGGTAGCTATGGGTCAGATCCAACTCAACGGCAGTAAGTTTGGTTTTGGTTTTTTCGCCCAGTGCAAAAACATCGTCTGATCTCTTCACTGCTGGTTGCACGGGTTTTGATTGTGAATCCAAGTAAAATGAAATCCTTGACAACTTCAGTCTTCTCTCTGTATGTCATGATGCTGCTTATTGGTCCAGTTGTGAGAAGTTTTTTTATGTTAAGTTATAATCCATAGTGAAGGCTGTAGTCTTTGATCTTCATCAGTAAGTACCTTCAAGTCATCTTCACTTTAAGCAAGCAAGGTTGTGTTATGGAAAAGATCTCAGCCTCCGTGATAATGGTGAATGTTTCTGTCTACTTTGTCAGGACAGTGTGCCAGTATTTTCATTACCTGTTCCTATTTCATTTTAATCCTTGGAAGAATCCTGAGTTAGGTAAGATTCTTAGCTAATAGAGTAGGGGTATTTGGGGTTCAAATGTAGGTAAAACTTGAATTCCTCTTACCTGGTGTGAAACCCAAATGCCTTTAGAATCTGGACAAGTGAAAAGAGGTGGGGGCAATTATGAAATGTATCTTTCTACCAAAAGTCCCCTGACCCTTTTAAGTGCTGGCCAAACCATGTCATAGCTTCATAAGAATTTCCTTATTTGCCACTGCTGTGTCTCCTTTTAAGGAGTTCTGGTGGCACAGTGCCTAAGGCATTTGACTGCTAACTAGAGGTTGGCCGTTGAAATCCACCAGCTGCTCCATGGAAGGAAGATGGGGCAGTCTACTTGTGTAAAGATTTATTGCCTGAAACCTAATAGGGGGTCACTGTGAGTCAGAACCAACTCCATGACAGTGAGTTTGGGTTGTTTTGGTATGTCTCCTTTTAGTAGTTTCCAACACCAAAAATTCTCCCAAGGTGCTTCACCTGTGTTCATATGATGGAGATTCTAGATCTCTTATCGCTTTGGTGGGTTTCCTTTGGATGCGCTTTGCTTGTCCAATGTACCAGAAGCACCCTGACCATTTCCTTTATGCTAGGACTTATATTACATCCTGGGGATATACAAGAAGACACGTGGCTTGGTTGGAAAGGAGCAGAAGTTGCATTCTAATCACAGATGTTACTTGCTTTTTCTTTTTAAAAATAGGAAGGGTCACATCTCTAATTTTTGATTTTTGAAAGATGATTACTTTGTTAGTGACAGGCTACACTAGCTGCAGTAAGGTAGTGACAGCAACATTAGAGCATGATTCTCCAGTTCACCACATTCCCTACCACTCTGGTTACTTTTTTACCCAACTTGCCAATTTCCCTCATTAAGGGCAAAGAGTGCCTTATCTGCCATGATATCTCACACAGTGCTGTGGCCATATGATATTTGTTGAATGAAGAACTACAATCTAAAGTGCCTTTCCATCCCAGGATGCTAGGTGTCTTATCCTTTGAGACATGGTCTTCTGCCAGCTGCTGTTCAGATTTACTACTGTCAGCTGAGTCAGGCCTCTGCTTAGCATCCTCTCAGTTCAGGGCAGTGGGCCCAGTGGAGAGCTGCTCGCAAGGCCCTTCCTTCTCCAGGTCATGCATCATCATCCCTGCCAGCTGACAAGGGGCCACCTTGTCACTGGTACCAGAATGTGGTGAGGGAACCTAGTGGAGGGATGATAACTGAGTGTTGACTGCTGCTGACCTTTATTGAAGGGGCATCTGCCAAATCAACCCACCTGAGTTGTCTTGATCTGTCATCTAAATTCCTGAGGCTTCTCTCCTGGATTTCATCCTCTAGGTGCCTGCTGGCTGCCAGAGTTGACCTCACAGGTGTGTGGTTAGTCAAGGTTTAGTGCCAGGGAACAAAAGGGAAGAGTACTGGCTTATTTGGCAGATTACTTCCTGGCAGGGGTTTGAACTGGTTCATTCTGGTTTGACCCCCTGCTGAGAACTTGCCTTTCCTTCCCAGATCTACTGAATCAGAATCTACATTTCATTTTTATTTGTTTATTTATTATTGTGCTTTAGGTACAAATTGACAGAGCAGAATTTGTTTTACATTCAACATTTCATGTACATTTGGTTTCACTCCCCGATTACCATCCCCAAGCCTAACCCACTCTCCTCCTCTCCCTTCCCAGCAATGCCCCCCTCCCCCACCCCATGCCCTTCATAGTTATGCACTCCTGTATGTCCTGAGTTCCTCTTTGTGAATGTTGCCCCTCTGGTGCCCTGTGGCCAATTGCACCAAGGGATGAATCTCCTTAGAGTATGTGAGTGTGTCACCCAGGGTTGAGTGGTCTACGTGTATGTCTTATTTACTACTATGCTGAGAACCAGCCCTTGGGAGTGAGTTTTATTCCAGTCGGAAGTGTATCCAGTGTATTGGGAGTCCCAGCAGACTCCATCCGACCAGTAATTCTGGTCATTATGGTGTTTTGGGCTTTTGTTTCATGTTTTCCTCCCACTCTATACAGGATCTCCAGTTTTCATCTCTTCCCGAGTGGTTGGCAATGATAGCTGGGCACCATCTAGTTCTTCTGGTCTCAAGGTCCATCATGTCCTAGGGCTGATTGTTTCCAAATGCCCTTAGTGTTTTGCACTCTTTTTCACTTCCCATGATAGAGACCATTAGCTCATCTTAGATGGCCACTCAAAAGCTTTTAAGACCTCATTTGCTACTCACTGGTGCAGGTTGTAGAACAAGATTTTTCTGTATTTTGTTGTGCCAGTTGAGTCTAGTGTCCCCCGATACTATTGCCCTGAGTGTGTAGAGCTGTTGGATCTCTGCCCTACAGTGTATGGCTGTCTGTGAGGGATTACTCTCTCTGTCTTCTGTTTCTGTAATGATTGAGGATATTTTGTGTCACTGGTATCTGTGCAAGATTATCCTCAGCTGAATCTATTCTTGGTCTAGAGTATACTCCTCTTCACTGACCCCCATCTGATCTTCTCAGACATTTATGTGTTTATCTGTAGCCTGGTGTTTGGTGTTAATGATAATGCACTGTTGTGGATATACTGGTATTAGCCTCTGTAGTCTAAATCTTATGTGCACAATTTGGTGTCCTTCCTTTCCCCAGTGTTATCATTGCTGGTCACAGACTCTTTCTTTACCATCCCTCCCCTTATCCACCTAAGCCTGTGGCCCCCAACTAGCCTGAAATTATACCCTCTCCTCCCCAGTAACCTACAAAGTGAGTTCCCTTTCTTAAGCAAACCCTTCCTTGTCTTTTCACAGTAATGGGCTCATAAACAATATTTGTCCTTCTGAGATTGACTTATTTCACTTAGCAAAATGTCCTTCAGGCTCATCCACATTGTGAGATGATTTGCATATCCTTCATCATTCTCTAATATAGCATAGTATTCCATTGTGTGAATGTACCATAGTTTGGTTATCCGTTCATCTGTTGATGGGCATCTGGTTTGTTTCCATCTCTTTGCTATAGTAAATTGTGCTGTGATGAGCATAGCTGTGCATACGTCTGTTCGTGTCCTGCTTCTCACCTCTTTAGGATATATTCCTAGTAATGGAATTGCTGGCTCAAATGGTATTTCTATTTTCAGTTTTTTAAGGAAATGCCATACCGTTTGCCACAATGGTTGTATCATTTTACAGTCCCACCAGCAGTGTATGAGTTCCAATCTCTCCGCAACCTCACCAGCATTTGTCATTTTCTGTCCTGTTGAACTTTGTTATTATTGCTGGGGTGAGATGATATCTCATTGTTGTTTTGATTTGCATCTCTCTGATGACTAAAGATGGCAAGCAATTCCTCATGTGTTTGTTTATTGGCCACCAGCATGTCATCTTTAGTGAGGTTCTGTTCATGTCCCTTGTCCATTTTTGAATTGGATCATTTATCTTTTTGGCATTGAGGTGTTGAAGTCTTCTGTAAATTTTGGAGATAAGTACTTTATCAGATATGTCATAGGCAAATGTTTTCTCCCAATCTGTAGGTTCTCTTTTTACCCTTTTGACAAAGTCTTTTGATGTGCATAAGAATTTAATTTTTAAAAGATCCCAGTCATCTAGCTTCTCTTCTACCTCCTGTGCATTCTGGGTTATGTTAGATAGTCTATTTATGCTATAAATTAGGGCCCCTAGATTTGCCTCTATATTTGATGAATTTTATAGTTTTGGGTTTTACATTTAAGTCTTTGATCCAGCTTGAGTTTGTTTTTGTGTGTGGGGTAAGGTATGGGTCTTGTTTCATTTTTCTGCAGGTAGATTTTCCAGTTTTGCTAGCACCATTTGTAAAGAGGCTATCTCTTCCCCATTTAATGGGTTTTGGACCTTTGTTGAGATCAGCTGTCCACAGATAGATGGGTCTATTTCTGGGTTTTCGATTCTGTTCTATTGGTCTATCACTGTACCAATACCACACTGTTTTGATCACTGTGGTTGTATAGTAGGTTTTGAGATCCAGGAGTGTGAGACCTCCCGCTTTGTTCTTCTTCTTCAGTAGTACTTTACTTATCTGAGGTGTCTTCCCTTTCTATATGAAGTTAGTTACTGGTTTTTCCATGTCCTTAAAAAATGTTACTGGTATCTGGATCAGGATTGCATTAAATGTGTAGACTGCTTTAGGTAGTATTGACATTTTCACAACATTCAGTCTACCTACTCATGAACAAGGCAGGTTCATCCATTTAGAGGTCCGTTGTCTCCTATAGTAGTGTTTTATGGTTTTCTTTGTATAGGTCTTTTGTATCTCTGATAAGATTTATTCCTAGATATTTTATCTTTTTAGTAGCTATTGTAAATGATAATTGTTTCCCTTATTTCTTTTTCAGAGGTCTCTTTGTTGGTGTAGAGGAATCCAACTGATTTTTGTGTGTTGACCTTGTATCTTGCCACTTTGCTGAACCTCTCTGTTAGTTCCAGTAGTTTTTTTTGCTAAGTTTCTTGGGCTTTCTATGTATAGAATCATGTCATTCACAAATAGGAATAGGTTTACTTCCTCTTTGTTAATTTGTATGTCTTTTATTTCTCTTTCTTGCTTTATTGCCCTGGCTAGGACTTCCAATATGTTGTTAAATAGGAGTGGTGATAGAGGACATCCCTGTATGGTTCCCGTTCATAAGAGGAATGCTTTGAGTCTTTCTCCATTAATAATAATGTTGGCTGTTGGCTTTGCATATATGCCCTTTATTATGTTGAGGAGTTTCCCTTTTATCCCTGTTTTGCTGAGAGTTCTGAACAGGAACGGGTGTTGGATTTTATCAAATGCCTTTTCTGTGTTGATTGATACGATAATATGGTTGTTTTGTTTTATTTGTGTGGTGGATTACATTGATTGTTTTTCTGATGTTGAACCATCCTTGCATACCAGATATGAATCCCACTTGGTCAGGATGTATTATTTTTTTGATGTGTTGTTGGAGCCTGTTGGTTAGAATTTTGTTGAAGATTTTTGCATCTATGTTCATGAGGGATAGTGGTCTGTAGTTTTCCTTTTAGTGGTGTCTTTCCCTGGTTTTGGTATCAGTGTTATGCTTGCTTCATGAAATGAGTTTGGGAGTATTCCATCTTTTTTTATGTTTTGGAGTAGCTTGAGTAGTATAGGTGTCAACTCTTCCCTGAATATTTTGTAAAATTCTCCAGTGAAACCATCAGGGCCAGGATTTTTTTCTTGTGGGAGGTTTTTTATGACCTGTTCAATTTCTTCTTTTGTTATGGGTCT
>NW_006922304.1:867775-893140 GCF_000298275.1 Orycteropus afer afer | reverse complement strand
GTCCAAGATTATCTTCTGTATCTGTGTTAATTGGTTTCCCTTTTCTTTGTTGAAGAGGGTCTGTGCAATCCTTCTGACTAGTCCGCCATCTTGCCGGTACCCCCTTAATTTGTTTTTATCTTTGTGTCTAAGATGGGTCTCTTGTAGGCAGCATATTGATGGGTCTTCTTTTCTTATCCAGTCTGCCACTCTCTTTCTCTTGATTGGTGTATTTAGTCTGTTCACAGTGAGTGTAATTAGTGATAGGTATAAATTGATTGCTGTCATTCTATTTTTTTTTTTTGTCATGTTGTTGGGGTTTCCTTGGTCCGTATACTTTTGTGTGCTGAGTTCAAGTGTTTCTTCTCTTTTCTTCTTTATTGTTGGTTTTGTGCTTACTAAACCCATATGTTTTCCTTCTTTCTGGGTTTGCTTAGGGGGATTGTTAATTTTCTCTGTGGTTACCTTGTTGTGAATTCTTGTCTCTATATTTTTGGAACAGTCTGTTCTATGAGGACATTGTCCTCTTTTCCTCTCCATTTGGGAGTTTTATATTTAGAACTTTTATTCCCTCTATTTGGTTAGTTGCTGTTGTTGTGTGCAGATTGATTTCCTTGTTTTTAGTGTACAGTGTTTTATGGTCTTATTTTGAGCATCTATTTCTGATTTGGATTTAGTATTGATGTCTTGTGTCCTGATTTTGTTGTTTTCTGTTGTGGGTTCCCTATTAGAAGGACTTCCTTAAGCATTTCTTGTAGGATTGGTTTGGTTTTCACAAAATCCCTTAATTTCTGTTTGAGAATGTCTCAATTTCACCCTCATATTTGATGGATAGGAGCTCTGGTAGCATAGTGCCTAAGGCACTTGACTGCCAACTAGAAGGCTGGTGGTTCAAACCCACCAGCCACCCCTCGGAAGGAAGGTTGGGCAGTCTACTTCCATGTGATACTGCCTTGGAAACCCAAGGAGGGGTCGCTATGAGTCGGGGCCAACTCGACGGCACATATCAACAACAACAATATTTGATGGACAAGTTGGCTGGATATCAAATTCTTGGTTGGAAGTTCTTTTCCTTCAGTGTTTTATATATGCTGTCCCATTGCCTTGTTGCTTGCATGGTTTCTGCTGAATTATCAGAATTGAGCCTGTTTGATTATTATAAGTAATACTTCTTTTTCCCAGGCTGCTCACAAGATTCTTTCTTTTGTTTTTGGTTTTGGAGAGTATGATATGTCTTGGTGATTTTCTAATGGAATCTGTCCTTTATGGGGTTCTTTGAGCTTCTTGGACAAGTATCTTTTCTTCCTTCATGATATGGGGGAAGTTTTCTGTTAGTAAGTCTTCCACAATTTTCTCAGTGGTTTTTTTTTTTTTTTGCCACTTCTTGTTCTGGAATTCCAATGAGGCATATGTTGTTTCTTTTCATGTCATCCCATATAACTCTTAGGTTCTCTTCATTTCTTGTAAATCTTTGTTCCGATTTTTCTTCATACAGGCTGTTGTCAAGGGATTTGTCTTCTAGTTGGGAAATGCGTTCTTCAGCCAGTTCAAGCCAATTCTTTTCTGCTTCCACTGTGTTGTGTAATTCTGTAATTTTAGTATTCATCTTCTGGATTTCTAAATGCTGTTTTTGTATGAGTTCTGATTGTGTGTTAATCTTGTTACTTTGTTCTTGAGTGGTTTTCCTGAGTTCTTCCAGGGTACTGTCTGTGTTCTGCTTGGTTCTGTTTGGGGTTTCCTTAAGCTCTTGTAGAGTTCTATAAACATATCCTCTAAATTCCTTCTTGGGTAATTCTCTTGCCTCTTTTTCCTCTGTGTTTAATGAGACTTTTGTTTGGGGTTTTATTTCTATTGTCTTTTCCTGTTTTTTTTTTTTTTTTTGTTGTTGTTGTTGGATTTGAGGTTGCCTGTTGTTTCCTAGACATTTTGAAGTTGTTGTCTTTAATAGTTATGTATTGATGTGCTTTGTCTTGATTTTATGATTTAATATTTTTGCAAAGGTGGAGCTCTGGTGTATTTTATTTTTTTGGTAATTAATTCAGGTGTGCTGGGTTGCTCTGCAGTTTTCTTTGTGATGATGGAATCACTGTGTGGAATTTGGATGCAGGTCTCTGTTCGTTGTGAAGGAGGTTTAGGATTGGAGCAGGCAAGTGTTGTGGTGGTTTAATGTGCTTCTTCTATTGGATGAGGCAGGGGAGAGATGGGGAAAGGAGAAAGAAAAGAGAAAAAAAAGCTCTAAGTTGCCAGTAGCTGTTTCTAGAGTTTTGGGTTGGCTGCTAATGATGATGTTACATTGTCACTCACAGGCCTACGGCTCAAATTTGGCAAAGACCCCAATGGTTAAGGGGCCACCATTTCTACCAGGTTCAGAGAGCTGCCAAAACCCCGTACTCCAGGCCCTTCCATGCCATAAAGCTGTCCTGGAATAGCTGGGCCCCTGACCCACACTGTGAGTTTGTCCCAGGGCCCGTCCACCTGAGGCATGCTTCTCTCTCTGCTTCCAACTCAGCAGCAAACCGAGCCAGAGAGGTCTCTGCTCCACTTCTCAGAAATGCCGCCCTCTCACTTAGCAGTGGTCCCAAAGTTACCGATAAAAACGGGTGCTGTAGGTAGATCCTTGGAGTGGCCGCAGGTCCTCCAGTGCTTCCTCTCCACTGCCCACAGAGCAGGTTCATTTATTTTTATACTTCCCAGCTGTTTACCCTGCCTCTCCCTCCTTTCTTCTCATACTCCACTAAGTCTGGCCTTTTCTGACTTAATGAGCTGTTCAGAGCTCCAGAATCCCCGCTTCAAACTGCTACACCTATTTTTTCAGGCATTAAGATGCTACAGGGAACTAACATGTAGGCTACAGGTAAGACACCATCTTCCTGTGTACAGAACCTACATTTTAATAAGATCCCTAGGTGATTCTTACATACACATAATTTGTATTATGGGGATCAAACTAGAGTGAACCATTTAAAGTCCTGCTTCCTGGAACTTTAGTTTTCTCATCTGGAAAGTGGAGATAAACCATTTCGTTCTTTGCAGGATCAAATAAAACAATTCTAGAAGGTGTTTCACACAGAGCTTGGCACATAGCACCCAATGAATGGAGGCTATCATGAAAAAGCTAAGAAGATCACTCCTTTGGCTTCAGGGAGCAGTTTGTGGGTGAGGAGGTAGGAGAGGCCTGTATCCCTGGGGTCCCCTTGACAAAACTGTTGCCCCATGGATGGAACTCTACCCTGAGCCAGCCTCTTATCCCTGCCCCCCACCTTAAATTTTTTTTTTTTTTAATTGTGATTTGGGTGCAAATTTACAAAGCAGATTTGTTTTAACTCTCAACAGTTCATGCACATTTGGTTTCACAGCCCCAATTACAATCCCGACAATAAAAAGCTCTCCCATCAACTACCCCTTCCTTGTTCCCTTCTTATGCATGCATTCTTGTCTGTCCAACTTATCCTCTGTGCAAATGCTGCCCTTCTGATGTCTCACGGTTGATTGATCTAAGGTGTGCATCTCCCTAGGGTAGGTGAGTTCATCTCCCTGAGGTAGGTGTACTGCTTGTAGGGCTTTCTACTGTTTGGCTGAGAGCTAATCCATGGAAGTGAGTCCAGTTTCAGGCTTGAAAGATAACTAGGGACTGTAGTCTTGGGGGTTCCACCAGTCTCTGTCCAAGCAGTAATTCTGGTCATTTTTGTGTTTTTGAATTTTGTTCTACATTTTTCCTCCCAGTCTCTCCAGAATCTTTAATTTTGATCCCTTTCTGAGTAGTTGGCATTGGTAGCCAAGCACCAGCTAGTTCTTCTGGTCTCAGGTCATGAAGGCTTAGGTCCCCATGGTCTATCATATCTTGGGTCTAATAGTTTCCATATGACTTTGATTTTCTTCACTTTTCATTGCTCCAGTTGAGGGGAGACCAATAGTTGCATCTTAGATGGCTGCTTAAAAGCTTTTAAGACCCCAGTAGCTACTCACCAAAGAAGGATGTAGAGTGAGATTTTTATGTACTGTGTTGTGTCAATTGAGCTTGATGTCCCCCAAGACCAAGGTCCCGAGCCTGCAGGCCTGGTGACTCTCCCTCAGGATCCTTGGTTGTCACTGAGAAGCTACTCCAACCCTGACCCCTGTTGCTTTTATAATGTATGTGGGTATTTTTGCAGCACACATACACATGTAAGAGTATATTCAGCCAAATCTATCCATGGTCATGGGAATATTCCTGTTCACCTACCCACACCTGATCATCTCACCTGTCTATGCATTTAGTCATAGAGTAGTGTTTACTGTCACTGGTAATGCAGTCTTGTGCATATAATAGTGTTTGCCTCTGTTGTCTATACCTTTCGTGCACGTTTCTGTATCCTTTTTCCTATTGTCAGTGTGCTGGTAACACACTTTTTTTATGTTGTCTCATCAGAAATTTTCCCTCCCGTTCCTGGTAACCAACAAAGTAAATTTCCTTTCCTAAGTAAACCTTTCCTTGACTTTTTATAATAATGGACTCATACGGTATTTATCCTGTGATTGACTTATTTCACTCAGCATAATGTCCTTCAAATTCATCCATATTATGAGATGATTCCTGGATTCTTTATTATTATTTACTGTTGCATAGTAGTCCATTGTGTGAATGTACCATAGTTTGGTTATCCATTCATCTGTTGATGGGCATCTAGGTTGTTTCCAACTCTTTGCTATACTGAATTGTGCTGTGATGAACATGGGTATGCATGTGTCTAATTGTGTCCTGGCTCTCACCTCTTTAGGATATATTCCTAGTAATGAAATTACTGGATCAAATGTTATTTCTATTTGCAATTTTTTAAGGAAACGCCATACCCTTTCCACAGTGGCTGTACCATTTTGCAGTCCCACCAGCAGCGTATGAGAGATCAATCTTTCCGCACCCTCAACAGCATTTGTTATTTTCTGCCTTGTTGAACTTTGCTATTATTGCTGGGGTGAGATGGTATCTCATGGTTGTTTTGATATGCATCTCTCTAATAGCTAGTAGTTGTATTTCCTCATGTGTTTGTTGGCCACCTGTATATCTTCTTTAGTGAAGTGTCTGTTCTTGTCCTTTGCCTGTTTTTGAACTGGATTGTTTGTCTTTTTGATGTTGAGGTGTTGAAGTTTTCTATAGATTTTAGAGATAAATCTCTTGTCAGATATGTCATAGTGCAAAAATGGCAAGGAGGCCACATCTTCCGACCTCCTCTAACCCTACAAGAGGAAGACAGGATTACCAGCAGTAACCCAAGGCCTATTACTGCAAAGCCAGACATGCTGCCTCCCTTCAGCCCTTTCATCAACTATTCCTCCCAAAGCACCACCACCTCTCTCCTGGGTTCGATAATTCGCTGCAGTAGCCACACAGAGCTCACAGATTATGGGGTTTATTAGGGAAGTACCACAGGCTACAATTCAAGTTCAGGAAAAATGCTGTCTCTCTCCCAGCCCGCCATCCCTCGGCCAACAGTCTCTCACAGTCTCTTTCCCAGCAGTGCTGGTCCCTCGGTGTCTCACTCAGCAATGCATGTCTCTTGCGTCTTTTTCCCAGCAACGCGTGTCTCAGGAGCGCATGTCTCTTTCAGCAGCATGTCTTCCTCAACCAGCAGTCAGAGCGTTCTGCCTCTAGGAGGCCTCCTTTTGAACTTGGCAGAGTGGCCAAACTAGCCAATCATAGCACCAGAACTCTAAGCACCTGAGAGAGAGTGGGAACCTCCCAGAACATTGTTTTGTGCCACTCCCAACAGAAATACTCCACGTGGATAACATTTACAATCAGGAGCTCCTCAGTTGCTCATTCCACCACTGAGTTTACAATGACTTACGGGTAGAAAAGCCATACTAAGTAATTTACTGCACTGCACATAGCCAAATATTTTTTTCCATTCTGTAGATTCCCTTTTTTACTCTTTGGGAGAAGTCTTTCGATGCAGATAAGAATTTAATGGAAGGTCCCAGTCATTTAGTTTCTCTTCTGCTGTTTGAGCATTTTGGGTTATGCTTGATAGTCTATTTATGCCTTAAATTAGGGCCCCTAGGCTTGCCCCTATTTCATTTTTGATGAACTTCATGATTTGGGGTTTTGCATTTAAGTCCATCTTGAGTTAGTTGTTGTATATGGTGTGAAATATGGATTTTGTTTCATTTTTCTGCAAGTGGATATTCAATTTTGCCAGCACCATATGTTAAAGCTGTGTCTCTCCCATTTAATGTATTTTGGTCTTTTGTCAAAGATCAGCTGTCCATAGATGGATGGGTCTATTTCTAGATTCTCAATTCTGTTCCACTGGTCTACTTGTCTATCACTGTACCAATATCACACTGTTTTGACTACTGTGGTTGTATAGTAGTTTTGAGATTGGGGAGTGTGAGACTTCCTACTTTGTTTTTCTTCTTTAGCAGTGCTTTGCTTATCCGAGGTCTTTTTCATTTCCATATAAAGTTAGTAATTAATTTTTCCATGTTCTTAAAGAATGCTGATGGAATCTGGATTGGGATTCCATTGAATGTATAGATTGCTTTGGGTAGTATTGACAGTTTCACAATATTCAGTCTTCCTATCCATGAAAATATCCACGAACATGGTGTGTTCTTCCATTTATGTAAATCTCTTGTATTTTCTTGTAGTAGCATTTTGTAGTTTTCTTTGTATGTATCTTTTGTGTCTCTGGGAAGATTTATTGTAAGTGTTTTATCTTTTTGGTAGCTATTGTAAATGGTGGGAGCTCTGGAGGCATAGTGCCTAAGGCATTTGACTGCTAGCCAGAAGGTTGGCAGTTCCAACCCACCAGCACTCCTCGGAAGGAAGATTGAGCAATCTACTTCTGTGGCAATACTGCCTCAGAAATCCAAGGAGGGGTCAGAATCGACTTGACGGGTGAGTTTGGGTTTTTTCTGTTGATATTGTAAATGGTATGTTTTTCCTTAGTTCCTTTTCAGAGATCTCTTTGTTGATGTAGAGGAATCCAACTGATTTTTGTATGTTGATCTTGTATCCTCCTGGCCCTTTTTCTTTCAAGCAGCTGGGTCTGGGCAGTTGTGCTTCAGTCCTCTGGAACAAGAAGGGAATGGAAGGGCTGGGGGAAGGACCAAAGCATACCACTGTAGCCATCAGGTAGGCCAGAGAGGCCTCTGCCTCAGAAGTACCTGAAGAGGTGGCACAGCTAGAACCTCATCAGACCTCTCTCCTTGGAGCTTCAGGGTTTGAAAAGTACTAGTCTGGGGCACGTGCTCCTGATTTATTTCCTCACTTTGGACTGAACATCATCAGACAGAGCCCAAAGGACAATGCCAGTGAGTGTCTTTGGGGAGTGACCCAGAAGATACAGCCCATCCTTGTTCCACCATTATTCTCCAGCTAAAACAGTAACTCAGGGGTCTTGGGCAGCAAGTCTTTGTGAAGATCTGTACCATGAGCAGTGAGAAATAAAATAGGAATCCCACAGATGAGGAAGGTACTTGGAAACACAGTTTGGTGCTTAGAAGGGCAGAGGAGAGGAACAGTGTATAATTTATGACCCAGTGACAGGTGGGGTATGTTTCTGTGGGAGACAGGCCTGCTAACTCAGCAACACTAGATGCAAACACTAGAAGTGCTTCCTCCCTATCTCTGTGGGCCTCTGATGTCTCCATTCTTTCATTTCTTTCTGATGTGACAAGAGTAAACTAGAAAATTCCAGTCTGAGGGATATGATTTATTGGCCAAGATGCTAATTCTTCGAGAGGGTTTCTTCTAGGGTTAACAATATCCACAGAGTTTGCCCTGAGACTACCACCCACAGTTGAGCCTAAAATAAAACGGCAGTAGGCCCACTGACACAGCCTAGGTGGGTAATGGCCTAGTGGAGGCAAGGGTAAGGCCCAGGGTCCTGCAGTGGCAAAGAGATAAAACTTGGACTGGAAGAGAGGAGCTACCGTGAAGAGCCCGGGGGGAGTCAGACCATCTGTTCCTGTGGCTGTGTTCTGAGAATGTTAACACTTAGAAGTTTACTGATCGAGCACTTGCAGGGAAGTCCAAGTTTCCCTTCCTAGGGATGTCAGAGAGGCAGTGGTAGAATTCTCACCTTCCATGCAGGAAACCTGGCTTGGATTCTCTGCCAGTGGACTTGAAGCACAGCCATCACCCATCTGTTCATGAAGGCTTGTGTGTTGCTGTGATTCTGAACAGATTTCAGTGAAGCTTCTAGACTAAGACTAAGAAGAAAGGCCTGGTGATCTACTTCCAAAAATCAGCCAGTGAAAACGCTGTGAATTGTAATGATCCAATCCATCCAGCTGGTCATGTCTATGGCACAAGACTAGGCAGCATTTCATTCAATTGTGTATAGGGTTTGAGGACTCCCTTGATAGCAGCTAACAACACCAACAGGGATATCAGAATATGCCAGATAATATCCCCATTTAATGGGAAAGTAAAACCACAGTTCTGTCAAAAATCCATGGAATAATGCCGACCCAGCATCAAGGACTCCTGCTGTTCTGAGCCTGGACTCAAGATAATCTCCCACTACCTTGCTTTCCCTGGTGTTTCCATCTCCCCACCTCCAGCATGGGGCTAGAGAGCTGTCTCTGTCCTCCAATTTTATCTCACCAAATTGGTAGTAAAAAAAGTTAACATCTCAACTGCAAGAGATTGTTGTTTTTAGGTGTGTTGAGTTGGTTGGAACACACAATGACTGTACAACAGAATTAGACAGTGCTCAGTCCTGCGTCATCCTCACAATCATTGCTATGCTTGACCCTATTGTTGTACCCACTGTGTCAGTTTATCTCCTTGAGGGTCTTTCTTTTCCACTGATCCTCTACCTAGCATGATGTCCTTCTCCAGGGACTGGTCCCTCCTGATAACATGTCCAAAGTACATGAGACAAAGTCTTGCCACCCTCGTTTCTAAGGAACATTTCAGCCGTACTTCTTCCAAGAAAGATTTGTTCATTCTACTGGTATATTCAAAATTTTTTTGCCAACACCATAATTCAAATGTATCAGTGCTTTTTTGGTCGTCCATATTCATGCAGATGACACAACCTTGCTTGCTGGAAGTGATCAGGACTTTTAAATACTTACTAATGAAGATCAAAGATTATAGCCTTCAGTATGGATTATACCTTAACATAAAGAAAATGAACATCCTCACAGCTGGACCAATCAGCAACATCATGATAAATGGGGAAAATACTGAAATTATCAAGAATTTCATTTTACTTGGATCCACAATCAATGGCTAGGAAGCAGAAGTAAAAAAATCAAACAGTATATTGCATTGGGCAAATCTGGTATGAAAGTACTCTTTAAAGTGTAGAAGAGCAAAGATGTCACTTTGAGGACTAAAGTGTACCTGATCCAAGCCATGGTATGACAGAAGTTAAAGAACAACAACAACAAAAAAACCTCACTGCCATCAAGTTGGTTCTAACTCATAATGACCCCCATAGGTTTCCAAGGCTGTAAATCTTTATGGGAGCAGATTTTCCCATCTTCCACGGAGAAGCTGAGGGGTTCAAACCACCAACTTTTGATTAGCAGCCAAATGCCTTAACCACTACACCACTGGAGCTCTTAATGACAGAGATTAGAATTTTGCAGTCCAGAAAAACAGGAGACAGGCACAAAGTTTATCAAGTCATGTTGTCAGGGTGAGCCTTTTCTTACCAAATCCTGACTCACTGAAAAGTGAAAGTACTTTGGGAGCAAAAAGATCTCTTTATTAAAAAGAAACTCAATTTAAAAATTAACTAAAAGAGACTTCCCATAAGATGGAGGAATAGGCAGACAAGCAACACATACCCTCTTCAACAAAGAAAAGAAAAACCAATTGACAGAGATTCAGAAGATAATCCTGGAGCCCTGAGCTTTGAACGGAACTATACAGAAGTGGATTAGGCATCAACTAATGGAAAACCTGAATGAAAACAGTGAGTACAGAGATGGTCGGAGCTGCAGACTGTCAGCTACTCTGACAGGACCAATAGCCTGAATATTTCCAAGTGGTGTTGGGACCTGAGGATTGACCTAAAGATTAGCCCTGGTCACCAACGGCTATAGGGGTGACTGCGCTGGTGGCCTGTGACTAGGAAGGGAAATAGCAAGGAGGGGGACAACCTGAGCTGTTGACTTTCTGTTGTCCAGAGGCCACAGCCATTTTGAATATTTACAGGCAGTGGCCATTTTTGATATTTAAAGTGACCGAGGGCGCAGCCATTTTGAATCTTTATAAGTGGCAGCCATTTTGAATATTTAAAGTGACGGCATTCTCATTCAGATTCCAGGGACCTAAGAATAGGCTCTGTTTGCCAAGTTCAGCAGGGACATACAAGAGGCTGACAACAGGAAAGGAGACAGGTGATGAATGTATAAGTGCTGTCAACTAGTGAATAGAGGAGCACAGCACAGTACTGTGCTTGCATAGACAACACAAAAACAAAATGAAAATCGTGGGCAAGTCACTCCAACATACAATCACCAATTAAATATAAACACAAAAAGTCACAATGCCTCGGAGACAAAAAGAGCATCACAGTCCACATAAAGAAGCAAGATAAAGCAGGAGAAACAAGGACCAAGATACAGACCCAAAATACATCCCTGAGAAAGATGCAGCATTGAAACTCCCTGATAAAGAATTCAAAAGAATTATATTTAGGTATCTTCAAAGGATTGAGAGACAGACCAAGGAAAACACAGACAAAACCCTAGAAGAATTTCAGAAGAAAATACAAGAAGAAAATGACAAAATAAATGAAAAATTAGAAATGATTCAAAATCTACAGATAGAAATCCAGAAGATCAACACTAAATTGTCAGAAATAGATAACACATTGAAAGGGCAAAGGAGTAGAATTAGTGCAATAGAAGACAGAATTAATGAGATTGAAAACAAATACCTGAATACTTCTTTGGAAAGGGACCAATCAGAAAAAAAGTCAAAACAAAATGAAGAAAGCCTAAGGTTCATGTGGGATACCATCAAAAGGAATAAGCTATGTGTCACTGGAATTCCAGAACAGGAAGAGAAAAATAAAACCACTGAGGAAATTGTCCAAGATTTGTTGGAAGAGAACTTCCCTGATAGGATGCAAGGTGAGAATATATCCATTCAGGAAGCCCAACGAACCCCAAACAGGATAGACCCCAAAAGAAAAATGACAGTAGCACAGGAAAAATGGAGAGTTACCTACAAGGGGCAACCAATAAGACTAAGCTTGGCTTTCTCAGCAGAAACCATGCAGGTACAAAGACAATGGGATGGTATATGTAAAATTCTGAAAGATACAAATTTCCAACCAAGAATTATGTACCCAGCAAAATTGTCCTTCAAATATGATGGTGAAATTAGGACATTTCCAGATAAGCTGAAATTAAGAGAATTTGTTAAAACCAGACCAACCTTACAAGAGAAGCTAAAGGGAGTCCTTTGGACAGAGAAGCAACAACAGCCAACAAGAACTGACTGTTAATACACATGATGATATAACCCAGAAATCAATCCAGCTATGGAAGTATCCAAAGTAAATAAGCCTACAAGATTGTAAACAAGGAATCAGAGACGTGAATTGACCAATGAGGACAACTACAAACCAAAAAGAGGGAAAAAACTGTGTCATTACAGAACTTCTAGATGGTGAGAAGTCAAGTCAACTACACGATAGAACAGACTGTTTTAAACTTGGGAAGAAAACTATAAATCACAGGATAACCTCAAAGAAAAATGATAAATCTTCACATCAAAATAAAAAAGAGGACCAACCATCAGAAATAATTTAGCAAATACTAAAACAATAGCAACAAAGGAAGTGATAACATGATTCATAAACAAAATGAGCTCAGCATAGAAAATTATATGGAACAAAGAAATCGATACCATGAGGAAGCACATAACAAAAATGACAGCAATAAAGTCATACTTGCTGATTTGCAGAATGGCTTGACAGTTTCCTTCTGAAAATGAGTATGAAACATTATAAAGAATAGGAAAAGCCAATAATAAATGCCATTCCTAACATTCAAATGCCAGATAACATTCCAGTTAAAATCAGAAATAAGGTAAAGGTGCCCTCTAACTTTATTTTTGTTAAACAAAGCAAAAGTACATATGTGTCTCAAGAAACAAGACTTCATTTATTTGTTGGTTTTTTTTTTTTTTTTAATAATTCAACTGAATTTCAATCATATGTCACCAATTCTGCTAAGTGATGGAAATTTCATCTTGGCCATTATTGTAGTTTCCTCTTCCTGCTGGTTTACCATCTCAGGTCTGAGTGTGTGTGTGGATTACCTGGTATCACATTTGTCCACACAGGCGTTCACTGAAATGTCCTGTGTTTTGTCAGAACCTTGGGTGTTCTATACAGGTAGGTGCTGTGTTGTTCCTAGTTCTCAGCTCTGAGTTTTCCTCAGGTCTGTCTCACTCAGCTCTTTCTGCGCTCCATTTGGGCATGTGAGAATGTATGGAGGCCTTTGTGCCCACTGGTGGGAGTGTCCAAGTTTTTTCACTGCCTTTGGGCGCATTCTGGACACAGGTCAAATTATTCCGCTGCTCTCAGCTCCATGGTGGGTGTGTGGGAGCTGTGCGGGCTTTCTCAGGCCCAGCTGCTCAGCACTGCACGTGGCCTTTTCATTTCTCAAAGAAAAGATAGGATCTTGCTGCTTGCCAGGCTTCGAGGGCATGGGCCCTTCCCATGAAGAGGGATTTCAGATCCCTCTTGTTCTCCGACTGGCAGCTCTCCCCTTCATCTCCCACCCACCACTATGACGGTGCTTAGCCTTCTGGGGGAGGGAGCAGGGTCACAGAAGTTTCTAACTCATTCTCTTCCCTCTTAACTCTCTTCTCCCTGAATCCACAAACTTTTAGTTTCTAAAGAAGCACTTATCAAACTATTGGTGATGGAGAACCAGTTTTTTTTTAATTTCCAATTGTCATGTATTAGTATTTTTGATCTATATACACTTGCTTAGTGAGACAAGCCTGCAGATCATGCAGTTGGATGTTGTGGCAAGACCACATTGCTGTGTGAACCTCAAACCCATTGCCATTGAATTGATTCCAACTAATACTGACCCTCTAGGATAGAGTAGAACTGCCCTACAGGGTTTCTGAGGCTCTATCTCTAGGGAAGCAGACTGCCACATCTTTCTCTCATGGAGAAGCTGGTAAGTTGGAACTGCTGATCTTTAGGTTACTAGCCAAGTGCTTAGCCACTACATCACCAGGGCTGCTTCAAATTGCTATAAAAGTATTGTTGTAGAACAAAATCACAGCATCTGCTTAAAGCAAAAGCAAAAGAGGTTTATTCAGGGATAGAACACCTGCCAGAGATTCAAGCCGATTCAGAACAGGGCATGGAACGAGGGGTATTATTGCTGATGTCAGATGCATCTTGGCCGAAAGCGAAGAATACTAGAAAGATGTTGTGGTAGTGAAGTTTGTGTGTTAACTTGGCTGGGCGTGGTTGAGTGGCTGGGCAGCTGGATGTAGTATTCCCCATGATGAGACTGGTAACTCCATGGTGGAATCTACTGTGAGCAGCTGAGTAGCTTCCTTATGGAGGTGGTCTTCTTCCTGTATATAAGGAGAAAGCTTGGGGAACGGTCTCTAGCTTGTGGCACTCTTGAACCCTGCATGTAGCCTTGTTGTTGTTGAGCAGCCTGGCATGCTCTGCCGACCTTGGGACTTTCAATGGACTTGAATTCATGGCCTGCCGTGTAGTTTGGTAACATTGGAACTGTACCTTTTTACTTGTCAACTTTGGGCTTGTCAGCCTCTGCATCCAGCAGCTGTCTAAGTGAAGAAAAGCCTCTAGCTTCAGTGGGCTGGGAGCAGGAGACAGAGCTGAAGCCAAGGTTGAGGAGCTTTCACCCAGCCCCTGGAGCCTGGCACTTTGAACTCGGACTTAAAGCCTCCAAACTGTAAGAATAAACTCCTGTTTGTTCAAGCCATTCCATTTGTGGTATATTTCTGTCAGAGCAGCACTAGGTAACCAGACCAGATGTTTACCTGGGTTTTATTGACTGTGCAAAGGCATTCCACTGTGTGGATCGTAACAAATTATGGATAACATTGCAAAGAATGGGAATTCCAGAACACTTAATTGTGCTCACGAGGAAACTGTACATAGACCAACAGGCAATTGTTTGAACAGAACAAGGGGATACTGCATGGTTTAAAATCAGGAAAGGTGTATGTCAGGGTTGTATCCTTTTACCATACTTACTCGTTCTGTATACTAAGCAAATAATCCGAGAAACTGGACTCTATGAAGAAGATGACATCAGGATTGGAGGAAGAACCATTAATAACCTGCAATACACAAATGACACAACCTTGCTTGCTGAAAGTGAAGATGACTTGAAGCACTTACTGATGAAGATCAAAGACTACATTCTACAATCTGTTGCTATTACATCTCAAAATGAAAATCCTTGCAACAAGACCGAGAAGCAACATCATGATAAATGGAGAAAGATTGAAGTTGTCAGGGATTTCATTTTACTTGGATCCACAGTCAACACTGCTGGAAGTAGCAGTCAAGAAATCCGAGGTCATATTGCACTGGAAAAATCTGCTTTAAAGTGTTAGGAAGCAAAGATGTCATTTTGAAGTCTGAGATTTGCCTGACCCAACCCATGGTATTTTCAATAGCTTCATATGCATGTGAAAGCTGGTCAGTGAATAAGGAAAACCAAAGAAGAAATGATGCCTTTGAATTGTGGTGGTAAAGAATACCAAAACTACCATGGACTGCCAGAAGAATGAACAAATCTGTCTTGGAAGAAATGCACCCGGAATGGAATGTACCTTGGAAGTGAGAATAACCAGACTCATCTCACCTTCTTTGGTCATGTTGTCAGAAGGGACCATTCCCTGAAGAAGGATATCATGCTTGGTAAAGTAGAGGGTCAGTGAAATAGGGCAAGACCCTCAACGAGATGCATTGTCACAGTAGCTGCAACAATGGGCTCAAGCATAGCAAGGATAGTGAGGATTGCGCGGGATGGAGCAGTGTTGTGTTTGTTGTACACAGGGGCACCGTGAATTGGAACCAATCAAATGGCACTTAACTACAACAGAGCAACCAGGCAGTTACAAAATGCTCTCCAGTCAGAGGCCACAAAAGGCTTAAATATTGGCTTACATATGAAAATATCAGGAAGAGTAAAAATTATTCTAATTGACTGGTTAAAGTACTTTCTTCTAATTGGCTCTTCTTGGTAAATCATTAAAGACATGCCCAGGCAAGTTCTTTGTGTAAGCACTTTTTTGCATACTACTAGTTAATCTCTTTTCATTCACATTCTTCCTGAGGGCAAGCTGTCCCTCCCTTATTTACCCATGAACAGTCATGGGTCAACTTCTCAGAAACAAGAAGAATCTAGGACATAATGGGGTCTGAGTCAGATCTTGTGTAAGCCATTTCAGCCATGCCAAGAACCCCAGATCTGGTCTTACACAGTGTCTAAATGTTCACTCTCCATTTCTTCACTTGGCTCATCACAGACCAGTCACAAGCAGCTCATGGGACCACAAAGAGTAACTTGGTATTGAGGCAGAGTTGCCTCCTCATCTGCTGTTCCAAATCTATCATTTATACCCTAAAACTTCCAAGAATGTAACTTTCTTGTCCTTCATTCTCCTGTGTCTTCACTACACCAGGAGGCACAAGATACACTGGCTTGCTGCCTGGCTGGAGAGAAGTGGTCATGAGGTCACAGAAAGTAGTGGAAAGGAAGATTGCGTTGGTTAACACCACAAGTGCCACTCTTGCTACAAAAATGGGAAGTATAAAATTGGTAGGGGGGAAAAAAAAGAGAAACAAATCATAACTTGTAAATAAATTAATTGCAACTTGCAAATACAAGAGAATTTAATAAAAAGTTATGAGCACTAATAAAAGAGTTTCATAGAATAGTTACAAAGAGTATAAAAATCAAGAGCCCTTCTACTATGCTAGAATGCCATTTAGAAATCATATCATAGAAGGGTCTCATTCACAATAACTATAAACAGAATACCCGGGGATCAAATTACTAGGAAGTTACTGAATATATTTGAAGATAATTACAAAACCATACTGAGATATTTAACAAAGATTTTATTAACTGGTAACTTACTCTCAGTACTGTAAAGATGTAAATTCATCTACAAACGCAATTCCATTCTAATCAAATTCACAAGGGGTGTGGGGACCTGGCAAAATTATTCTCAAATCTATCTAAAATTAAAGGCATGACCTGTTCCAGTAATGCAGTCGATTACTGTTGTGTATTTATAAACAAGATAAAGGTGTGATGATAGCTGGAAACTACCATCCACCTGTCAGTGTGTTGTCTTGTAGTGGCTTATGTATTGTTATGATGCTGGGAGCTATGCCAGTGGTGTTTCAAATACCAGCAGAGTTTTGCACAGTGAACACGTTTCAGAGGAGCTTCCAGACTAAGGGAGTCCAGGAAGAAAGGCCTGGAAATCTACTTCCTAAAATTAGCCAGTGGGAACCTTATGGATCACAACAGAATATGTCCAATATAGACCTAGAAGATGAGTACCCTAGGTTGGGAAGCACTTGAAATACATTGTTGTTGTTGTTGTTGTTATGTGCTGTCGAGTCGGCCCCGACTCATAGTGACCCCTCCTTGGGTTTCTGAGGCAGTATCACTACGGAAGTAGATTGCCCAACCTTCCTTCCGAGGAGTGGCTGGTGGGTTTGAACTGCCAGCCTTCTGGTTAGCAGGCAAGTGTCTTAGCCACTATGCTACCAGAGCTCCTCTTGAAATACATACTGTCTAAAAAAATGGACTTGTACCAAAGATGGTTAGGATGGCGCAGGGCTGGGCAACATTTTTGTTCTGTTATACATGGGCCCCCGTGAGTTGGAGTAGACTCAGGAACTAATGAACTAACTAACAATAGCTGGAAAAAAACTTAAAGATGGAATAATGAAGCAGTACTTACCACTTTTGGTATTAAATGGCATCATATAAAACTACAGAAATTAAAATGGCGATTCTGTCCTGGCATCAAATGCCAACTCAGTGGAACAGAATGACTCCAAAAAGAGGCCAAAAAACCCATTTAATGTTAGGGAATTGTTCATTTAGTATATGATAAATGGGCCATTAAAGTTAGTGGATAAAAGATAGACTGTTTAATAAGTGGTGTTGAAATAACTGATTAACAAGTCTTCACGGTTTCCTGGCTCATGTTTGAATTGCACTTCCTCCTCCCCTTAAAGGTGAGTGTGGCCATGTGACTTACCTTGGCCAATGAAATTTGAGTTCAAGTAATGAGTGTATTATTACTATTATTTTTTTAAATAAATATTTAAATAAAAAATTAAATATTTTTAAAATAAGTCTTTTCTGGGAAGAAGCTTTAAGAGCCAGTGCACAATTTGCCATGTTTTCTCTTTCGTTCTGCCACCACCCTGAAGTATGGGTAAGGCAAAGCAGATCTCCCAGCTGACCCACAGTGAACGTATAATGGAAAGGAAAAATAAACCTTTATTACCTAAGCCACTGGATTCTGAAGTTTCCTACTCAAATTAGCTAAATAATAAATAAATAATAGAAGGAAATGTAGGCCTCCTGTAACACAATGGAGTTCCTGAGTGGTGCAAATGGCTGACACCCTCTGCTGCTACCCAGAGGCTCCTGAGAAGAAAGGCCTGGTGATCTGATTCTGAAAAATGAGCCATTGAAAACCCTATGTAGGTGACCATCCAAGGCACAATAACTGGTCTCTATTTGCCTAGAGCAACAGAGGAAGAAGGAGGGTCAGGAATAGGAGGAGGAAATGGACTGTGTGGCTAATTGCCTCCATGAATACCTTTCCCCTTTGCCATGAGACCAGAGGAACTAGAGGTGCCTGGCTACAACTGGTGAACAGTTTCATCAAAGACTCTGTAGAAGAATCTGATCAAAAGGGAGAAAATGCAGAATAGAATTTCAAGTTCTCATGAACTCCAGAATTTCTAGAGCCATGAAGACTGCATGAACCTCTAAACTATTGCCATGAGATCATCTTTAAACCTTAAACCAAAAACATCCCCTGAAGTCTGAAAATCAAACAATAGTTTACTTAACTAGTAGAGGACATCTGCCTTGAACATGAAGCTCTTTTAAGAACTATCTATATGGGACCAAAGTGACAACAGCAACTTGAAAGATTAGATAGGACCCTTGGGAGGCAGTGAATTTACCTTACTGGGGAAGGAACAACTAAGAAAAGGAGGGTGAGAATGGTTGCCCAATTCAAAGAATGTAATCAGTGTCACTGGATTGTACATGTGGAAACTTGAATTGGTGTATGTTTTTGCTGTGTATATTCTCAACATCAAAAACAATAGATTATTAACAAAAAATGAAAACTGTAGCATAGTCCTACCCTGCACACTCCATGACAATTACTACGTACGGTGTCAACTCCATGGCGATAGGGTATGTAGGTATGTGTATCACAGAATAGTCCTCTATTCTGTGCTCAAGTGATGCGACTGGAGCCTCAGTTTCTCTTATGTCCTGTCTTACCTCCATCTCTGGATATTGTGTCCCTTTCTAGGCAGGCTGGAAGCAGCATGAGTGGTTCTGGGTGCCATCCATCCTCATTCACAGGCCTCTCTTCCTGGGGGCTCCAGGCAGCATGAGCCAGTCTTCCCTGACTGATCCAGTCTTCCCTGACTGATCCAGTCTCCATCTCATATTTCACCACTTGTAAGAGGAAAAACAATTCTCACCAATGTATTAGAAACATAAATTACTAACATAATCTGGGAGTATCTGTGCTTTCAAAGAAGATACCAGGGAGAAGGTATTGCTTATCCAAAAGAATAAAGTACTATATGCATACCCATCTATGGGGAGACTCAGCACAAAGTGGAAATTTGAGTTTTCTTGTTCAAGAATTCTCAGAAGGAAGATCGGGCAATCTATTTCCATAGAGAAACCGCCTCGGAAACCCAAGGAGGGGTTGCTATGGGTTGGAAACAACTCGACAGCAGGGAGTTTGGTTTTTTGGGTTTTGTTCAAGAATGATTAAGAATTTTTAAATGGTGACAGCAGATCATTAAACCAAGTCTGAGGTCCTTCTAAGTGTGGGTTCCTGTGTAACTACACAAGTCAGACACTCATGAAGCTGGTCTTGGCTGCATGTAATTGATACGTCTGCATACTCTCCTTCTTCGTGGGCAGCTTATCTCTCTGCTTCAGGTTATACTTCTACAGGGCAATGAGGTTGTTGTTCGTGATCCATTCATACAATCTTTACTCAAATATCACCCTCAGATCTATCTAAAGAAAGCTCTGGTGGCGTAGTGCCTAAGGCATTTGAGTACTGACCAGAAGGCTGACAGTTCAAACCCACCAGCCACTCCTCAAAAGGAGGATTGGACAGTCTACTTCTGTAGATACTGTCTCAGAAACCCACCTTTCATGCTCCTCACCTCTTCCATTCTCTTTTTCTCCTTAATACTTATCACTATAAGAGAGCTCCAAAATTGAGGTGCTTAACTCATTAAGAATGATTGGCCCACGTCTGAGTCTCCACTCCATCTTAACTTTTGTTTCTTTCCTTTGCAACTGTCAAACCTCTAGACAGACTTCAGTACATAACAAAGAAAATGTTTTTCTCTGTGATTAAACTAAAGATATGGAAAGAATGTTCCTAAGAGAAGGTCTTAATATAAGACCATTATCAGAAATCCCCTCAGCAGCCCTCAGGAAATATTTTAAGATAATTACCTTATGACTATACTGTCAGCTCCCCCTTAGACATGTATTTGAACTAACCAATTGAAATAGCCCTCACTTGTGTTTCCAACCAATCATTGTGAAGCCTCTGTTTAGAACTGTCCCACCCCTGGGTTCCCTGATCTTGCAGCTTCCAATCAGAATGTTGTACCTTTACTTCTTGATTTTACCTCAATAAATAAGCCTCTGTTACTCTACCATTTGAACCATTTGATTTCATTTTGTGAGATCAGACATGTCCCTGGTTCGAGCTGTTTTGAACCTTCAATAAGTCTCTTTGCTTTTGTTTTAACAAAGTATGTGTTCTTACTCGATGACACCACTATCTAACATTTTATGGGGCCTTGGTGGTTCAGTGGTAGACTTCTTGCCTCCCATGTTGGAGATTCAAGTTTGTTTCCAGACAGTGTAACTCATGCGTGGCCACTGCCCATCATCTGTCAGCGGGAAACTTGTGGTGCTGAACAGATTTTGGCAGAGCTTCCAGACTAAGACAGACTTGGAAGAAAGGCCTGGTGATCTCCTTCTGAAAATCAGCCAGTGAAAACCCTATGGATCATAATGGCCATATCTGCAAGCATCATGAGGCTAGCACAGGACTAGACAGTGTTTTGTTTGTTGTGCACTGGGTAATCATGGGTCATAGGTGAACCTATGGCAACTAACAATGTATTACAGATTTTACTCATTTATTTATGTATAGCTTCCCTGCTAGAGTGTGACCCACAAGGGCAGGGATATTTGTCTATTTTAGTCACTATTGTATCCTCAACATCTAGGACAGTATCTATCATAGACCTGCTGCTTTATAAATACTTATTGAAAGAATGGTTAAACAAATTTAAGGCATATTAATCAGGGAATATGTAACAGGCATCTATGTCCATCCATTCAGCATTATTTAATGGTTGCCTTTCAAGTCACTGCATTGTGTTATTCCCTGAAGTTTTGGCAATGACTACCCCCAGGTCAGCGCTTGTCCAGTGAAGTGGTTTGGTGAATGGGCCATTACTTGAAATCCTGGCAGTGATTGTGAAATATGCTTATTTCACAGAATGTCCTGAGGCTGGGCCCTGGAGGAAAAACCTTTTTGATTCACCCTTAGAAATGGAACATTCAGGATGTTTAAAGAACTCCTTAAAGTAATGTCAAAATAGGGCATTTCCAAAATGGCAATGAATCAATCAAGATTCTTAAAGTGGAAAAAAAAAAAAAATCCCACTCAAATTGGTTAAATAGTAAAAGGATATTTTACTAGTCAGGGCTTGAGTGATATGCCAACCCAATTTCTCTTTCCCCTTGTCTAGCACTGCCTCAGAATGTTGTTTTCCTTCTCGGGCAGCCTGGGAGCAGCACAGCGGTTACTGGTTACTTCCTTCCTCATTCACAGCCCTCTCTTCCTGCGAATTGTGAGAAGGAGGCTTTCCTGGAAACCCAAGCTAGTGCCTCCTCAAGTCTCTGGGTCTGTGTGGCTTTCCTGCCCATAGTGGAACTAATCACTAGATTTAGTAGAATGGAATTGGCTGATTGTCTGAAACCATCAGAGACATACGGGAGCTTGGGTAGGAGTCAATCTCACATTGCATAGCCCAGAATGGGAAAGCGACGAGTTGACCAATAAAAATTGGTTGCAAGTGTAGACAAGGGAATGCATGCTAGGGAGATGTGACATCACCATTGCAATGCATTTTATGAGTCCCTGGGTGGTGCAAACAGTTAACATTTTTGCTGCTAACTCTGGTGGCTTAATGCCTAAGGCACTTGACTGCTAACCAGAAGGCTGGCAGTTCAAACCCACCAGCCACTCCTCGGAAGGAAGATGGGGCAATCTACTTCCATAAAGATACCGCCTCAGAAACCCAAGGAGGGGGCGTGATGAGTTGAATCAGCTGGATGGCAGTGAGTTTTTTTTTGTTTTTTTTAAACCAAAAGTTTGAGTTTCGAGTCTGCCCAGACTTTCTTTGAAAGAAAGACCTGGCAATCTGAAAAATCAGCCATTGAAACCCTATGGAGGGCAGTTCCACTCTGGCACATGTGGGGTCACCATAAGTCAGAATCAACTCCATGACAACTGGATGTATTTTATACCATCACCCGTCTATCAGTTTGTTGTACTGTGATGGCTTACGCATTGCTATGATGCTGGAAGCTATGCCACAGGTATTTCAAATACCAGCAGGATTATCCATGGTGGACAGGTTTCAGCAAAGCTTCCAAACTAAGACAGAATAGGAAAAAAAGTCTTGACGATCTAAATTAGCCAATGAACACCCTATGGATAATAACATAGTCTGATGCCAGGCTGCAGGATGAGCCCCTACGTTGGAATGGACTCAAGCACACCAACAATGATGAAGATTGCGCAGGACTGAGCACTGTTTTGTTCTGTTCTACATTTGGTTGCTTGAGTCACAGCCAACTGAAAAGCAATATACACACAGCATGTATTTTATGTAGTATCAGTCAATCTTCCAGTTTTCAGTGAGCTCCAACTGCAAAATGAGCAGCTGGTGGGCCTCTGGGATATAGATCAGGTTATCTCCAATCAAGGATTCGGGAGCAAGTGATGTATTAAGGGGCTGCAGGGTGGGACAGGGAAAGAAGCCCAGCCAGTGTTCATTTAGGTGAAGTTCCAGCCTCAGCCTGATCCCTGGCAGCTCTGGAGTATGATTTATATCTGTAGGCAAAGGTACTGTGCTATTGTATTCCCACACAATCTTTGGCTACTGGCAGTTGGGGAAGATGGAATTTAAGACCCCCAGACATTGGCAGCTCCCCAAACAGTCTCTGAGGCTGCTGTGCCCAAGGGCAGTCCTCTGGAGATTGCAGGTCTTGGTCATTAACTGCAGTGCTCCCAGGAGATGGGTGCACACAACTAGTCAAAGGCGAGGCTCAACAGAGTCCACTACTGGCCTTACCAAGACCTGCTGTGAAAACTGGTGCCAGCATGGGCAGGCCCAGTGGCACTTGAAGAAAGTTGCTGCCAGAAGTGCCTATACAAGAAGTAAGTTGCAGGAGTGTCACAAGAAACATATGCCCATGGCCTGGAAGAATGTAGGGTGGAAATGAAGAAGAGCAAAATGTGCCACTGAAGGGACAGTCCAAGAGTCAGGGAGAAAGAGGAAACCCTTTTCCAGTCCCCATCTTGCTCACCTGAGGTCACCCACTCTGAGCTGTCAGGTGTGAGCCTGGACTCTGGTGTGCTGGTCTTCATCTAGCCCAGAGCTGCTCCCAGCACTGCCACTGGTGCTAGACCTCACCTGACCCTCCTCCAGCTCTGCCTCTCCAGCAGCGACTCTGAGCCCCACCTAGGCACTGAGCAGGACACAGCTTGGAAGCCCAGTAGTGTGACCCATAGGCTGAGCCACCAAAGCCATATCCCTGTGTAAGAGATTTGGAGCCTCAGTCTGGCTCTGCCTTGGGCTCCCTGCTTCTCTCTATAAGGTGGTGACTCCATGAGCTAGGTTCACATCCTCTTGTAGCCCTCTTACTGGGTGTTTGTCCAACCCTTAGAGTCCTTTCACACACTGTATTTCCTGAGAGGGTTTCCTGGAGCTCCCGGGCATACATCTATAAACTCTAGAACATACATCACCCAGGGTAGCCCCTAATCAGCAACTTCAGTACATTACAAGGAAATGAAAGTAGGAGAGTCCAATTCTCTTGCATTAAACTTATTGCTTATTAAGCCAATAAGATAAATTAATTAGAGTTTATTGACTTTATGATATGCAAATTGGAGTAACATTTCAACAAGAGAGTAAAAAATGTTCTGAAGATGAGAGAACCTCAAAACACTCTTATACCAAATCTTATTGGCATTGCCATGGAAAAAAGGCCAAATGAATAAAAAAATTTGTGGTCAGGAAGAATTTCATACAGCATTATCTTGAAGAATGATTAAAATAATTATGTATTTACTCTAAAACATAGAACCCAGTCTGAGATTTGTAGTCTCTGTTTCCTGAAACTGATTAAATTCTTCAAAATAGCACACTGCTCAAAGCAAAATGGTCTTCCTAGTTTATCTAGCCACCACTACCTCTTAGTTTGTCATACTGTGGTGGCTTGTGTGTTGCTGTGAGGCTGGAGTCTATGTCACCAGTCTTCCAAATGCAAAAGCATTTGACTGTGTTGATCATAACAAATTATGGCTAACATTGAGAAGAATGGGAATTCCAGAACACTTAATTGTCCTCATGAGGAACCTGTACATAGACCAGGAGGCTGTTGTTTGAATGGAACAAGGGGATACGGCATGGTTTAAAATCAGGAAGGGAGTGTGTCAGGGTTATGTCTCACCATACTTATTCAATCTGTATGCTAAGGGACTTCTGGTAAGATGGCGGAATAGGCAGACGCTCTTCAACAAAGAAAAGAGAAACAAATTGACACAGATAAATCCTGGAACTTTGAGCTTTGAAAGGAAGGATACAGAAGTGGACTAAACACCAACTAATGGAAGAATCTGAATGAAAACAGTGAATAAGGAGACAAACGGAGCTGTGGACTGTTAGCTATCCTGATGGCATGGACAACCTGAATATTTCCAAGTGCTGTTTGTTGTGTTGTTATGTGCCCTCGAGTTGGCCCCAACTCATAACAACCCCTTCTTGGGTTTCTGAGGCGGTGTCACTATGGAAGTAGATTGCCCAACCTTCCTTCCGAGGAGTGGCTGGTGGGTTTGAACCACCAGCTTTCTGGTTAGCAGTCAAGTGCCTTAGGCATTATGCTATCAGAGCTCCTCAAGTGGTATTAGGACCTGAGAATTAACCTAAAAATTGGCACTGCTCACCAAGGGCTGCATGGACAACTACACTAGTGGCTGATGATTGAAAAAGGAAACAGCAAAGAAGAAGACAAACTGAACTGTGGACTTTCACCTGTCCAGAGGGCACAGCCATTTTGAATGTTCACAAGTAGTGACCATTTTGGATATTTAAAGTAACAGCATTCTTGTTCAGATTCCAGAGAACTAAGAATAGGCTTCACTTGCCAAGGACAGCACAGACATATGGGAGGCTGACGACTGAAAAGGAGACAGGTAAGGAATGCATAAGTGCTGTCAGCTAGTGAATAGAGAAGCACAGTATCCTGCTTACTCAGATAACATCCAAAGAAAATGAAAATTTTGGTGAATCACTCCAATGTACAATGACCAATTAAATATAATCACAAAATATGATTAAATATAATCACAAAAATGTCACAATGTCTCAGAGACAACAGACCATCACAGTCCACACAAAGAAGCAAGATAAAGCAGTAGAAACAAGGGACCAGATACAGACCCAGAACACATCCCTGAGGAAAAAGCAGCATTGGAAATCTCTGATAAGGAATTCAAAAGAATTCTATTTAGGTACCTTCAATGAATTGATAGACAGATCAAAGAAAACACTGACAGAAAATTGAGGACAACACAGAGAAAACTCTAGAACAATTTCATTAGACAATGCAAGAACAAAATGACAAAATAAATGAAAAATTAGAAATGATACAAAATCTACAGAGAGAAATCCAGAAGATTAATCTTAAATTTTCAGAAATAGATAACACATTGAATGGACAAATGAGGAAAATTGAATCAATGGAAGACAGAATTAGTGAGACTGAAGACAAGTACCTCAATACTTCTTTGGAAAGGGA
>NW_006922304.1:864829-866980 GCF_000298275.1 Orycteropus afer afer | reverse complement strand
GCATTGTGGTTAATTGTAGTCAATGTCATGAGACAAAGTGTATGTGAACTGCTGTATGGAAAGTGAATTTGCTCTGTAAATTTTCACCCAAATCACAATTAAAAGAAAGAAAATCAATGACACATGGAAACAATTAGTCCAAATGACTGGTACACCATGTGATCCTCAGTCTCTATGACCATGAGACCAGAAGAACTAGATGGTCCCCACTACCACTGTCAACCACTCAGAGAGCGATCAGTGCAGGAGATCCTGGATAGAGTGGGAGAACAATGTGGAACAAAACTCAAAATCATTAAAAAAAAAAAAAAAAGGGAGGGGGACACCAGGTTTGCTGGGCTGATAGAGCCTGGTGGGACCCCTGAGACTCTGGCCCCTAGCTGGCCTTCAGGTCTTGAATTGAACCCACTCCTGTTGCTTCCAGCCAAACAAAAGACAGGCATATGAACTGAACATTTACATTAGGTAGATACACTCCTTGGAGAGGTCAGTCATGGGAGAATAGAAGGGCTATGTATGCAGAGGGAGAGAGCTCAGGGTGACAGGAGTGCATGGGAGGGAAGGACACAGGGAAGAGGTAACTACGGGGAGGAAGTGGAAGGGGGGCTGTTGCATTGTGGGAAATTGCAGTCAATGTCATGACACAAAGTGTGTGTAAGCTTCTGTATGGAAAGTGAATTTGCTCTGTAAACTTTTACCCAAATCACAATAAAAATTAAAAAAAAAAAAAAGAAGAAGAAGAAAGCCTAAGGTTCATGTGTGATACCATCAAAAGGAATAACCTATGAGTTATTCCTTTTTTTGAAGAGACAAAACCACAGAGAAAATTGACAAAGATTCATTGGAATAGAAATGCCCAGATATGAGGAAAGGTGAGAGTATAGCCATGCAAGAAGTCCATTGAACCCCCAACAGGACAGACCCTAAAAGAAAATCACCAAGAGATATCATCATCAAACTCACCAAAACCAAAGACAAAGAAAGAATCCTGAAAGCAGCATGGGAAAAACGAAAATTTACATGCAAAGGGCAACCAATAAGACTAAGCTCTGATTTCTTGGCAAAAATGCACGGGAGAAGACAACGGGATGGTATATATAAAACCCTGAAAGAGAAAAATTCCAACCAAGAATTATATACCCGGCAAAATTGTCCCTCAAATATGATGAAATCAGGACATTTCCAGATAAGCAGAAATTAAGGGAATTTGTTAAAACCACACCAACCTTATAAGAGTTGCTTAAGGGAGTCCTTTGGACAAAGAACCAACAATAGCAAACAACAACTGACTACTAACACACATGATGATATAACCCAGAAACCAACCCAGCTATGGAAGTATCCAAAGTAAATAAGCTTACAATATTGTAAACAGGGAACCAGAGACATCAATTGGCAAGTGAGGACAACTACAAACCAAAAAGAGGGGAAAAAAATAGTGTAGTTACAGAACTTCTAAACAGTGAGATGTTAAGACAATTGCAAGATAGAATGGACTGTTTTCTAAACTTAGGAAGAAAATTATACATCATAGGGTATCCTTAAGGAAAAATTATAAACCTACACATAAAAATAAAAAAGAGGACAAGCACAAATATTTACCAAGTACTAAAACAGAAGCAAAGCAGGAAGTGAAAACATGATTCATAAACAAAAGAACTTCAGTACAGAAAATTATATGGAACAAAGAAATCAGCAACACCACACACACACAAAAAAACACATAATGAAATGACAGTAACCAGTTCATACTTGTTGATAATTACACTGAGTGTAAATGGATTAAATGCACCACTTGAGACAGAGAGTTGCAGACTGCGTAAGAAAACATAACCCATCAACATACTGTCTACAAGAGACACACCTTAGAGAGAGACAAAAATAGACTAAAAATCAAAGGTTGTAAAAAGATATGTCAAGCAAATGGCCACCATAAAAGAGCAGGAGTGGCAATATTAATTTCTGATAAAATTGACAAAAACCACTATAAGGGACAAGGAAGGACATTATATAATCATTAGAGGATCAATTGAACAAGAGAACATAACAATAATAAATATCTATGGGCCCAATGAAAGAGCCCCAAAATACATAAATCAGACTTTAACAGAATTGAAAAGACAAATAGATGACTCCACAGTCATAGTAGGA
>NW_006922304.1:860456-864391 GCF_000298275.1 Orycteropus afer afer | reverse complement strand
CAAAAGCAGTGATCAGAGGCCAATTTATAGCAATAAATGTACACATTAGAAAAGAAGAAAGAGCCAAAATAAACACCTTAACCCAGCATCTCCAACAATTAGAAAAAGAGAAGCAAAAAATGCCTACAGTCATGAGAAAAAAAGAAATAGTAAAGATTCGAGCAGAAATAAATGAAACAGGAAATAGAAAGACAATAGAAAAAAATCAAGAAGACTAGAACCTGGCTTTTTGAAAAGATTAATAAAATTGACAAACCACTGGCAGATTTAACAAAGGAAAAGAGGGAGAGAATACAAATAACATAAATAAAAAATGAATTGGCTGACATCACAACAGAACCAAGAGAAATTAAAAGAGACAATATCAGCATACTATGAAGAATTATGTTATCGTTGTTGTTAGGTGCCGCTGAGTCATCTCCAACTCATAGCAACCTTATGTACAACAGAATAAAACACTGTCCCATCCTGTGTCAGCCTCACTATCCTTGCTATACCTGAGCCCATCACTGCAGCCACTGTGTCAATCCATATTGTTGAGGGTTTTCCCCTTTTTTGTTGATCCTCCACTTTACCAAGTATGATATCCTTCTTCAGGGAATTGTCCCTTCTGACAACATGAAGAACTATACTTCAACAAATTTGCAAATCTAGAAGAAATGGACTGTTTTCTAGAAACATACTACTTACCTAAACTAACACAGACTGAGCTGGAAAATTTGAACAAACACATAACAAAAGAAGAAATTAAACAGGTCATGAAAATATTACCAGCAAAAGAACCCTGCCCCAGACAATTTCACAGGAAAATTCTACTGAATGTTCAGAGAACTGACAACAATCCTACTCAAACTATTCCAGAACATAGAACTGGATGGAATCCTCCCAATTTCATTTTATGAAGCAATCACTAATTTTATATGGAAAGGAAAGAGATCTCGGATAAGCAAAGTACTATTGAAGAAGAAGAAGAAAGTAGAAGATCTTATTCTCCCAGATCTCAAAACCTACTACACAGCCACAGTAGTCAAAACTGCCAGGTATTGATAACAATGACAGACACATAGACCAGTGGAACAGAATTGAGAACCCAGAAATAGATCCATCGACCTATGATCAGCTGATTTTTGACAAAGGGTTGAAATCCATTAAATGGGGGAAGAGATGGTCTCTTTAACAAATGGTGCTGGCAAAAGTGGATATCCATTTGCAGAGAAATGAAACAAGATCAGTACCTCACAGCATACACAAAAACTAACTCCAGATGGATCAAAGACTTAAATGTGAAACCTAAAACAGGAGCTCTGGTAGCATAGTGGCTAAGACACTTGCCTGCTAACCAGATGGCTGGTGGTTCAAACCCACCAGCCACTCCTTGGAAAGAAGGTTGGGAAATCTACTTCTATAGTGATAACTGCCTTGGAAACCCAAGGAGGGGTCACTATGACTCGGGTCCAGATCGATGGTACACAACAACAACAAAACAAAGCTATAAAGCTCCTCAAGGGAAAATTCGGTGCAAATTTAGGGGCTCTAGTTTATGGCATAAGTAGACTGTCAGGCATAACCTGAAATGCACAAACAGCAGAAGATAAACTAGATGAATGGGACATTCTAAAAATTAAATTTTTATGTGCTTCCAAAGACTTCTCCAAAAGAGTAAAAAGAGAACTTACAGATTGGAAAAAATATTCAGCAATGACATACCTGACAAGGGACTAATCTGTAAAACTTGTAGAAAACTCCATCATAACACCTCAACAATAAAGAGACAAACAATCCAATTAAAAAATGGGCAGAAGACATGAATAGACATTTTACCAAAAGAGGATATTCAGGTGGCCAACAATCATATGAAGAAATGTTCACGATCATTAGCCATCAGAGAGATGCAAATCAAAACAACAATGAAATATCATGTCACCCCAGCTCTAATGGCAAAGTTCAACAAGACACAAAATAACAAATCCTGGTGAGGATTTAGAGAGATTGGGACTTTTGTACACTGCTGGTGGGACTGTAAAATGATCCAACCACTGTAGAGTGCAGTATGGTGATTCCTTGAAAAGTTGGGATTAGAAATACCATTTGATCCAGCAATCCCATGACTAGCTATATATCCTAAAGAAGTGAGAGCCAGTACAAGAACAGATGTACACACACCCATGTTCATCACAGCACTATTTACAATAACAAAAAGATGGAAGCAACCTAGGTGCCCATTAACAGGAGAATGGATAAGCAAACTATGGTACATACACACAATGGAATACTATGCAACACTAAAAAATAATGTAGAATCTGCAAAACACTGCATAAAGTGGATGAACTTGTAGAACATTATGCTGAGTGAAATAAGTCAATCATAGAAGGACAAATATTGTATTAGTTCATTATTGTAAAAAGTCAAGGAAAAGTTTATATATGGAAGGAAATTTTGTTTGTTGGTTACCAGGAATGGGAGGAGAGGGGAGGGGACACTGTAAAAATAAATAAATCTGTATGCTGAGCAAATAATCTGAGAAGTTGGACTATATGAAAATGAATGCAGCATCAGGATTGGAGGAAAACTCATTACAACGTGTGATATGTAGATGACACAACCTTGCTTGCACCAAGTGAAGATGACGTGACACACTTACTGATGAAGATTAAAGACTACAGTCTGTAGTATGGAATACACCTCAACATAAAGAAAACAAAACCCCTCACAATTGGACCAATAAGCAGCATCATGATAAGTGGACAAAAGATTGAAGTTGTCAAAGATTTTGTATTACTTGGTTCCACAATCAACACCAGTGGAAGCAGCAGTCAAGAATCAAATGACATACTGCACTGCAGCTCTGCTGCAAAACCAAAAACAAACCAAACTGACTGCTGTTGAGTCGGATCCAACTCATAGCAACCCCTCCTTGGGTTTCCAAGGCATATCTCTACAGAAGTAGATTGCCTCCTTCTGAGGAGTGGCTGGTGGGTTTGAACTGCCAGCCTCCTGGTCAGCAGTCAGATGATTTAGGCACTATGCCACCAGAGCCTCTTTAAAGTGCTGATGAGCAAAGATGTCTCTCTGAAGTCTAAGGTGTGCCTAACCCAAGCCATAGTATTTTCAATCACCTCATATGCACGTGAAAGCTGGACAGTGAATAAGGAAGACTGAAGATGAGTTGATGCTTTGAGTTGTGGTGCTGCCAAAGAATACTCAAAGTAACATGGACTGGCAAGGAAGAAACAAATCTATCCTGGAAGAAGTGCAGCCGGAATACTCCTTAGAAGCAAGAATGGCCAAACTTTGTATCACTTACTTTGCTCATATTGTCAGAAGGGACCATTCCTTGGAGAAAGATATCATGCTTGGTAAAATGGAGGGTCAGTGAAAAAGGGGAAGGCCCTCCACAGGATGGATTGACACAGTGGCTGCAGTGATGGGCTCAGGTATAGCAAGGATTGTGAGTCTGGCACAGGACTGGGCAGTTTCGTTCTGTTGTACATAGGGTCGCTATGAGTTGGACTGATTTGCTGACATCTAACAACAGTTTATCTAGACCATTGTGTGACTCAAAGGTGACTTTTTAGTTCAAGGTTCAATACGATACCTAAGGAAAATGACCTGGGTGTGTCATACCAACTCCATGAACTCAGAAATCTGGATTCTAGGAGAATTAAAATGGTTTCTCACAGGATAACCCTGAGGTGTAATTGACACTACCTAGAATCCCAATGGACCAGGTTGCTGTTGGATGAAGTCCAGGTGCTTTTTGGTGTGACTCACTCACTCACTGCTGTTGAGTCGATCCTGACTCATAGTGATCCCTCTTTGGGTTTCCAAGGTGTTATCTCTACAGAGGTAGATTGCCCAATCTTCCTTCTGAGGAGTTGCTGTTGGGTTTGAACCACCAGTCTTCTAGTTAGCACTTAAATGCCTACACCACCAG
>NW_006922304.1:855640-860100 GCF_000298275.1 Orycteropus afer afer | reverse complement strand
TCTTTGGCCAAAGAAGAGAACAGCTGGGGATAGTGCCTCCAAGACTGAGCCAAGGAAGTCTTCTTCAGGGACTTCCAGTAAGATGGAGGAATAGGCAGACAAGCAACACAGACCCTCTTCAACAAAGAAAAGAAAAACCAATTGACAGAGATACAGAAAATAATCCTGGAGTCCTGAGCTTTGAAAGGAACTGTGCAGAAGTGGATTAGGCACCAACTAGTGGAAAAACATGAATGAAAACAGTGAGTACAGAGATGGTCAGAGCTGTGGACTGTCAACTACTCTGACGGGACCAACAGCCTGAATATTTCCAAGTGGCGTTGGGACCTGAATCGACCTAAAGATCAACCCTGGTCACCAAGGGCTCCAGGGACGACTGCACTGGTGGCCTATGAGTAGGAAGGAAAATAGCAGGGAGGGGGACAACTTGAGCTGTTGACTTTCCACTGTCCGGAGGGCACAGCCATTTTGGTTGTTTACACATGGGAGCCATTTTGGATATTTAAAGTGACCGAGGGCATAGCCATTTTGAATGTTCACAAGCAATGGCCATTTTGGATATATAAAATGACCGAGGGTACAGCCATTTTTAATGTTTACAAGTGGTGGCCATATTGGGTATTTAAAGTGACGGAGGGTGCAGCCATTTTGAATGTTTACAAGTCGTGGCCATTTTGAGTATTTAGAGTGACCGAGGGTGCAGCCATTTTGAATCTTTACATGTGGCAACCATTTTGGATTTTAAAGTGATAGCATTCTCATTCAAATTCCAGGGACCTAAGAATAGGCTATGTTTGCCAAGGTTGGCAGGGACATATGAGAGGCTGACAACAGGAAAGGAGACAGGTGGTGAGTGTATAAGTGCTGTCAACTAGCCAATAGAGGAGCACAGTACGTGCTTGCATAGATAACATACAAACAAAATAAAGAAAATGAAAATTGTGGGCTAGTCACTCCAACATACAATCACCAATTAAATATAAACACAAAAATTTCACAATGCCTTGGAGACAGCAAAGCATCACAGTCTACACAAAGAAGCAAGATAAACCAGGAGAAACAAGGGACCAGGATACAGAGCCAAAACACATCCCTGAGGAAGACTCAGTATTGGAACTCCCTGATAAGGAATTCAAAAGAATTATATTTAGGTATCTTCAACGAATTGAGAGACAGATCAAGGGAAACACAGAGAAAACCCTAGAACAATTTAAAAGACAATACAAGAACAAAATGACAAAATAAATGAAAAATTAGAAATAATACAAAATCTATGCACAGAAATCCAGAAGATTAATACTAAATTTTCAGAAATACATAAGACATTGGATGGGCAAAGGAGCAGAATTGAATCAATGGAAGACAGAATTAGGGAGATTGAAGGCAAATTCCTGAACATTTCTTTGGAAAGGGATCGATCAGAAAAAAGATCAGAACAAAAAGAAGAAAGCCTAAGGTTCATTTTGGATACCATCAAAAGGAATAACCTACGTGTAATCAGAATTCCAGAACAGGAAGAGACAAATAAAACCACAGAGAAAATTGTCCAAGATTTGTTGGAAGATAATTTTCCTGGTATGATGAAAGATGAGAATATATCCATTCAAAAAGTCCAATGAACCCCAAACAGATAGACTCCAAAAGAAAATCACCAAGATTTATCATCATCAAGCTTACCAAAACCAACGACAAAAAGAAAGAATTATGAGAGCAGCATGGGAGAGATGAAAAGTTACCTACAAGGGGCAACCAATAAGACTAAGCCTGGATTTCTTGACAGAAACCATGAAGGCAAGAAGACAATGGGATGGTATATATAAAACATTGAAAGAGAAAAATTTCCAACTAAGAATTATGTACCCAGCAAAATTGTCCCTCAGATATGATGGTGAAATTAGGACATTTCCAGATAAGCAGAAATTAAGGAAATTTGTTAAAACCAGACCAACCTTACAAGAGATGCTAAAGGGTGCCCTTTGGACAGAAGCAACAACAGCCAACAACAACTGACCATTAACACACATGATGATATAACCCAGAAACCAACCCAGCTATGGAAGTATCCAAAGTAAAGAAGACTACAATATTGTAAACCGGGAACCAGAGACATCACTTGGCAAATGAGGACAACTAATAACCAAAAAGAGGGAAAACAACTGTGTTGTTACAGAACTTCTAGATGGTAGGGAAGTCAAGACAACTACAAGATAGAATAGACTGTTCTAAACTTGGGAAGAAAACTATAAATCACAGGGTAACCTCACAGAAAAATGATAAACCTTCACATCAAAAAAGAGGATCAGCATAAATATTCAACAAATACTAAAACAATAGCAATGAAGGAAGTGATAACACTATTCATAAACAAAATGAGCTCAATGTAACAAATTATATGGAACAAAGAAAGCAACACCACGAAAAAGTACATAACAAAAATGACAGCAACAAATTCATATTTGACGATAATTACATGTCTGGCAAGGGACTTATCTCTAAGATTTATAGCGGAAGAGTGGATGACCAAACTATGGTACATACCCATAATGGAATGCTATGCAGCACTAAAGAATAATGTAGAGTCTGCAAAACACTGTATAATATGGATGAACTTGGAGGACATTATGCTGAGTGACATAAGTCACTCACAGAAGGAGAAATATAGTATTAGTTCATTGTTGTGGAGGGTCAAGGAAAGGTTTATATATGGAGGGAAACAGGTGGGAGGCGAGGAGAGGGAACACTGCAAAAAAAAATGCATTAACCCATATCACTTTAGTTTTGTGTATTTCACTGTACATAAATTATATTTCAATAAAATGCATTAAAAAAAAGGAAGGCTCCTTCAAGCTTTCCTTATATAGCGTTAATAAAACAGGAAGTGAAACAAAACCATGGGTATATGTACTTCTACATTCACAGATGAAGTTAGGATTATATACTTCTCCATATGTTGCATGTATAAAAATTGTGGCGAAATTCCAGAAGAGAGGTTAATAGTCATGAAGCACTTAATGACCTGAAGGTCACCTAGGATACTAAGATGGTGGCCAAACTAACTCAGGCTGGTTTTGGCTGGCCTGAGGAGGTCCAGGTAAATCGGTTAAGAGGGGAGAGGTTGGCTCACTTAGCTGTCCTGCTTATTTTGTAGGACCAATATCTCCTGTCTTAAGGCCGAGGCTGGAACTTAACCTGAAATGGCTCCCTAGCTCTGGTTCTTCCCTTCCCTGTTCTACTTGTCCAACTCCTTTACTGTTTTCCCCTATATCTCTTGTTGGTTGCTTTGAGTTGGCTCCAACTCATGGTAACTCTGTATATCACAAAAGAAAACATTGCCAAGTCCTGTACCATCTTAACCATCATTGCTTTGCTCACATCCATTGTTGCTGCCACTGTGTATTTTGAGTGCCTTCCAACATAGGGGACTGATCTTCTAGCATTCTGCTGGACAGTGTTCTGTTGTGATCCACAGTGTTCAATGGCTAATTTTTTAAAGCTTCCTATTCTTAGTTTGGAAGCTTTTCTGAACCTGTGTAACATGAATGATTCTGTTGGTATTTGAAATACCCGTGGCCTAGCTCCCAGCATCATAGCAACACATAAGCCACCACAGTACCACAAACTGACAGACATGTGGTGGTTCTTCCTAGAAGCCCTTCCTTAGTCATCTCTTGCACATTAATCTTCATTTCATGGTCTGTTTCTGGAGAATCTGACCTAAGTTGTTATACTGGTTGGCCTCTGTATCTCAGGCCATCAGTCCCCACAAGGAGGCTGGAACTAGAGCTTCAGGAAGCTCCAAGCTCATTTTCTTATAGCTCTGTACCCAGCTCCTTCCTCAGTTCTTTACTTCCAGCTCCAGGTAGAAAAACCCCAGGGAGAGTTCTGTTTGCCCAAGTGGAGCATGAGTCCTTCCCTGGAAGCTCACTCTGGACGGGGGAATGAAGTTCTTCAAATGCCCTAAGAAATATGCAATTTGAAAGCTGATAAACATTTTCCAAATAATAAAACTATTATCTGGTCAGAAAAAAGAATAAATGATGACTGTACTTGTGAGAACATAGGTTCGGCTGCGTATGACATAGACCCAAAATAATACTGGCTTAAAGGTCCAAGCTGGTGTAGAAGCTCCAGCTCCTCTCTTCTTGGTTGGTCCTGCTTAGGGTGTTGCTTTTAACTGCATGATTTCATATGGCTTCCCATTGCTCTGCATTCTGGGCAATGTGGTGGAGGAAAGGAACAGAAGAAAGGGAGAGCATACCCCTTTCCTGTATGGGCACAACCTGAAACCCACAGTCTCACTTCTCTCACATCCCATTGGACAATTCTTGGTTATATAACCATATCTAGTGCAAGGGAGTTAGGAGCTCTGGTAGCATAGTGCCTAAGGCACTTGACTGCTAACCAGAAGGCTGGCGGTTCAAACCCACCAGCCACTCCTCGAAGGAAGATGGGCCAATCTA
>NW_006922304.1:840953-854885 GCF_000298275.1 Orycteropus afer afer | reverse complement strand
AGAAGAGTCTGAAGGGATGGACACTGGGAGGAGGTAACTATGGGGAGGAAGTGGGAGGGGAGCTGCTGCATTGTAAATTTTGGTCAATGACATGATACAAAGTATATGTGAACTGCTGTATGAAAAGTGAATTTACTCTGTAAATCTTCACCCAAATGCTAATAGAAAAAGAAAAAAAAACTAGTGCCCTGAATTTGGACTTCTAGCCTCCTCAACTGTGAGAAAATAAATTTCTGTGAGAAAATAAATTTCTGTTCTTTAGTGCCATCCAAATCCTATAGCTATGGATATATAGAAAAAAGATTATTGACATTAATTAACAGGTGTCTTAAACTGGGTTCTCTAAAGAAACAAAACCAGTAAAGCTTATATAGAGAGAGAAAGAGAAATTTATCTTAGGAAAATGGCTCACACACTTACAGAAGCTGGCAAGTCCAAAGTTCTTGGATCAAACATCAAGCTGGAGACTTTTCTGACTCACCAGCTGCAGGGGCTGACGAACTCAAGGTTGGCAGGCAGTATACTGGCTGTTGACTCCAACGAATGACGAATCCAAGATCTCCAGGCCGAATGGTGGATTGTTCACTCATGGACAATTGTAGGTAGCACAACAGAATCCCGATCCATAGAAGAATGTCTCTTTTCCCAGGATGTCCATTAATGTATTGGAAGCAGTCCACACCCCTAGGGAAACTCCCTTTCAATGAATTGGCTGCTCAAAACATGTACATCTGATCCCATTATGGGGACAACCACATCACAATTGCTTAAACCACACAGAATTGTGATCCAGCGAAGTTGACACACAGCTCCAACTATCACAGCAGGCCACAGTGAAAAAAAGAACAGCTAAAAGTACATTGTATCACTTTTACATGGCCTTTCTCCTCATGGTGTTGTAACTCCCACCAAATGATTGGATGGGACTGTGTAAATACGGTGCTTATGGCCCACCAAAGAGTTTAGACAGCTTGCTAATGCAGATAAGGTACATGGTTTGTTGAAGGGGGTGGGGGTGCGGGTGTGGGGACCATACAAATAATGTGTATGGAAGCCTAACAAGAGAATTGGTCAGTCTTGCCATCCCACTAGGCTTAAATGAACCATCACAGAGGGAAAGAGGGGACCTCAGTACCACCAAGAAGGAGAGATGAGAGTGAACATGTCCTTTGGACCCAGGGTCCCTGCGCTGAGAACCTCCTAGACCCAGGAGACAGAGACAGCTATAACACTGGAAACGGTACAAGAGAAGAGGTGGCAAGAATGGTAGAGAACTGGCAGCAGTAGAACCAGGAGACCACACAGTGGGCTTCCTGGCTCCTGGAGTGAGAGAACTGAGTGTCTTCAGACAGGAAGCTTCCTGGCAGAGTAGGGTGCCTTTGGACACTTGTCCTCAGAGCTAGGCTTGTTGACTCATGGAGTGGAGTGAGAGAGTTGAGGCCTTTGGGCCGAGGCTTACTGGCAGAGTGGTGTGCCCCAGGCACTTACTGGTGGAACTAGATAACTTTGTAACACTTGCACAACTAAGGCAGAGGCTGGGCCGGCCCATGAGGCCTAAGAGGCCAAGGGACTGAGAGGCTGAGGTAGAGGTGTGCCTGCAGGTATGGCTATCCTGACTGAAGAACTGTATCCTGAGTTGGTCATTCCTGGAAGGTTGGGCAATCCTACTTCCATAGTGATACTGTCTCGGAAACCCAAGGAGGGGTCGCTATGAGTCAGGTATGACTCGACGGCACATAACAAGAACAACAACAATCCTGACTTGTAATCTGGTACTTCCGTAATAAACTGCATGATCATAAACATTCTCTTTGAGTTCTGCATGGCCATTGGAATGAGTTATCAAACCCAGCAGAGAAGTAGAGCATGCCATAGGATGGACAGCTGGTGGCAGAATTGAGAAACGGTTGGAGGGTACAGGTATGTTTGATCTCTGCCTCATGGGGACAGCCTTGGGCTGTTGATCTTGATTCTCCTCACTTGTGAAATTAGTGGTAAGACGTCCCTGCCATGCCATTTTTTCAGAAGTATTTGAGTTTGAAGATGACTCTGCTTGTAAAATGGAGTAGAGAAGCTGCCTATGCTAAAAGCAGGGTAGGTGGAAGGAAGGGTACAGATGTCTGAGAGAACAAAGGGAATCCTCAGGTGTCTTCGCATTCCCTGTGTTTCTACTCCTTAGAATGTTAAGGATGTTGCAGAAACCTCTTGTTTCCTTTGGGGAGGAGGGTGCCCTTCTGCTTCTTATCATCTGTGGTATTGGGAGTGATGTTGCAGAGGCTGGGAGCTCTAATTCTCATGTAGGAATTGCACTGTGATATATAGATGGCTGGTAGCCCAACCCAACATCCATTCTCCCCTTCCTCCTTAGTAATAGAGCCACTGAATCATGGCTGGATACATGACCATTAATATAAAAATTACGCTTGCCAGCATCCCTCTGCCTAAGCATGACCCATGTGACTAAGTTTTGACCGATGAGTGGTAAGTAGATGTTTTGTATCAACTTCCAAGTGTCCTTAAAGGGCAGGGACATGACCTTCTTGCTTTTTTTCCTTCCTTCAGGCTAAAATATGGACTTGATGGTTGGCATTCAAGTAGCTATGTCAGACCTTGGGGTGACCTTGAGGATGGTAGAGTAGAGAGATGGAAGACACCTGGATCTTTGGGGTGATGGGAGAGATATCACACCAATTTCTGGGCTACCAACATCCAGACTTTAATATGACAAAAAAAAAAAAAAATTGTATCTTGTTTAAGGCTTTGCTTTTAGTGTTCTTATTATTACATGCAGCCAAACTTAATTCTAACCAATATGCAGAGCTAATGGGTTTGCCCACTAATTAAACTTCTCCATAAAATATTGTGTTGATTATGTATGAACATAGTTAATTCAGGACTTTCCAATTATATGCCTTTCCTACAGTATTGAATGAGCATGACATAGCCCCCAACTTTTGAAAAATATGTCTGCATCTTTATTCCAAGTACTTCCCTGACAAGACGCATGACATTGGGAGGGTAAACCCCATTCATGGTAAATAAAGGAGCAACCTTGTAACCATGTGTACAGGGACTAGTATACAGCAGGAATGTTATGATTTTTTTTAAGTTTTATTGTGATTTGGGTGAAAGTTTACAGAACAAATTCATTTTCCATACAGTAGTTCATACACATTTTGTTTCATGACATTGACTGCAATTCTCCACAATGTAACAGCTCTCTTCCCACTTCCTCCCTATAGTTACCTCTTCCCTCTGTCCATCTTTCCTATGTTTTCCTGCACCCTGTACAAATACTGCCCTTCTGTTCCCCCATGATTGATCGTTCTAAGGAGTGTATCTACCTGGTGTAAATGTTCACCCCATATGCCTGTCTGTTGTTTGGCTGGAAGCCACAGGAATGAGTTCAATTCCAGACCTGATGGGTAACTAGGGAGTATAGTCCCAGGGGCCTCACCAGACTCTATCAGACAAGCAAACCTGGTCATTGTTTTAAGATTTTGAATTTTGTTCCACATTGTTCCACTACTCTACCCAGGGTCTCCTGCACAAATCCCCCTCCAAATAGTTGACAGTTATAGCTGGTCTAGTTCTTCTGGTCTCATGGTCATATAGGCTGAGGATTGCATGGTCTACTAGTCCCATGGACTAATTCTTTCCATGTGTCTTTGGTTTTCTTCATTCTTCTTTGCTGTGGGTGAGTAGAAACCCATCGTTACATCTAGATGGCCACTTGCAAACTTTTGAGACCCCAGTCACTAACTCACCCAATTAAGATGTAGAACAATGTTTTTGTGTAGTATGTTATGCCAGTTGAGCTTAATATCCGCTGCGACTATGATCCCGAACCCACAGGTCCAACTACTTGCTCCCTCAGGGCAGCTGGCTGTGGCCAATAAGCCACCACAATCTTGTCCCTTGTTGGCTCTACTATACACCTGGATATTCTTTTCTTTCTTTTTTTTTTTTTCAAATTGTGATTTGGGTGAAAGTTTACAGAACGAATTCACTTTCCATACAGCAGCTTACATACACTTTGTCTCATGACATTGACTGCAATTTCCCACAATACAACAGCTCTCCTTCCAATTCCTTCCCATAGTTACCTCTTCCCTGTGTCCTTTTCTCCATGCACTCCTGCCCCCTGAGCTGCCTTGCTGTGCATACACAGCCCTTTTATTCTCCCATGATTGTTCTCTTCAAGAAATGTATCTACGTAATATAGATGTTCAGCTCGTATGCCTGTCTTTTGTTTGGCTGGAAGCCACAGGAATGGGTTCAAGTGCAGACCTGAAGGGCAGCTAGGGGCCATAGTCTCAGGGGTCCCACCAGGCTCTATTAAACCAGCAAACCTGGTTCCCCTCTAATCCGCCCCCCCCCCCATTTTTTTTTTATGATTTTGAGTTTTGTTCCACATTGTTCTCCTACTCAATCCAGGATCTCCTACACAGATCCCCCTCTGAATGGCTGACAGTGGTAGCCAGGCACCATTTAGTTTTTCTGGTCTCATAGTCATATAGGCTGAGGATTGCATGGTGTACCAGTCCCTTGGACTAATTGTTTCCATGCATTTTTGGTTTTCTTCATTCTTCTTTGCTCTGGATGAGGAGAGACACATCATTGCATCTAGATGGCCACTTGTAAGACTTTAAGATCCCAGTCGCTCCTCGCCAAAGTAGGATGTGGAACGATGTTTTTGTAGTATGTTATGCCAATTGAGCTTGATGGCCCTTGGGACTATGGTCCCGAGCTCACAGGTCCGACTACTGCCTCCCTCTGGGTAGTTGACTGTGGCCAAGAAGTGACTACAATCTTGCCCCTTGTCAGCTCTACCATATACCTGGGAATTCTTACAGAACATACAAATACACTTGTAGAAACACTGTCTGCCAACCCCATACATGGTCTTGGGCATACTCCCTCCTGCATAGACATACCTAATAGTTCAGCCTGTACACCCATCTATTCAGCTTTTTATCAGTGTTTTCCTTCACTGACAATGCAGTACTGTATGTGCAAAAGGGTTCATCTTTGTTGTCTGTACCTCCCATGTACCTCTCTGTGTCTTCCTCTTCCTCAGTGCCACTGTGTTGGTCACTCACATTTGGTACATTGCACTTCTCTTCACCCAAATCAATACTTGTCTCCACCTATCTAACAGTGTTCCCTCCCCTCCCCTCCCACCCCTGGTAACCAACAGAGAAAATTTCCTTCCATATATAAACCTTTCCTTGCCTTTTTACAACTACAGACTCTCTGGTAGCGTAGTGCCTAAGGCACTTGACTGCTAACCAGAAAGCTGGTAGTTCAAACTCACCAGCCACTCCTTGAAGGAAGATGGGGCAATCTACTTCCATAATGATACTGCCTCGGAAACCCAAGGAGGGGTCGCTGTGAGTTGGGGCCAACTCGATGGCACATAACAACAACAACAATGGCTAATGATCACGAACATTTCTTCAGGTGTTTGTTGGCTGCTGAAAACTTGGGAGATTTTTTAAAAGAAGGAAATGAATACACTGTGACAAACTTGCAGTGCTTATAAAATTTCTATCTCCCCCTCTTCCTTCTTATGATCTTCTTTCTTCCTTTCTCTTTTTTTGATGGAGGAAAAGAATGTGCCCAGGTTTGGTTTTTTTAAGCCATTTCCTCACTTGCACATAGTTATTACCAAGTGACTAAATTCTAGTCAATGGAAAGTAGGTGGAAGTTATTGAGTGGCACTTCTGGGAAGTTCCTTATAATGAGGGAATTGTCAGTTGGAAGGCACTCTTTTACCCTTTCCTTCTTCTTGCCTAGAATCCAGATGTGTTGTTGTCTGGAGCTGCAGTGGGAACTTTGCAACCTTGAAGAAATCTTTTGGGATGGTGAACCAAGAAATATAGGAGCCTAATCATTGTTGACTTTGAGGTATGTTCACCTGAAGTCATCGTGGAAAGTTGTAGTGCCTGTGGCAGCTTCCCACATCAATAAACTGTGGGCTTTCTCCTGCACCACTGAAGCTTTTCCAGCCTCTGTGCAGTGGCAGTGTGGACGTGCTAGGGCTGTAGCATTCCAAGGACAACTCTCAATCAATTTTTAAAAGAAAAAAATTAATACACAGGATGCCAGGAATTGGGATTAATGCCCCAGCTTCCCTACCTCTCCCTGGACAATTCTGAAGCACTTTCTTCATGACTCTTCAGAGGCTCCCCAGTAGGACTGAGCCCCTTGCCCACAGTTGTTGTTGTTATGTGCTGTCGAGTCGGCCCTGACTCATAGCGACCCCTCCTTGGGTTTCCGAGGCAGTATCACTACGGAAGTAGGATTGCCCAACCTTCCTTCCGAGGAGTGGCTGGTGGGTGTGAACTGCCAGCCTTCTGGTGAGCAGTCAAGTGCTTTAGCCACTATGCTACCAGGGGAGTTGAAAGGATGGAACACCAAGAAAGGTGCATTAAAAAGCAGGTTACTACTGTGGGCAGCACAGTAGTAACCTGCTTTTTAATGCACCTTTCTTGGTGTTCCATCCTTTCAACTCCCCACTTCTTCCTAGATCACCTCCAAACAAACTATTTGTGGTAGTTATGTTATGTTGCCAACTTGTCTGGGCCTGGTTTTGAGTGGCTGGGCAGCTGGATGTACTATTTCCCCATGATGAGACTGGTAATCTGGAGCAGTTTAGTACTGCCTTAGGCATGTGTTCTGCTTCCAGCAGAAGACGTTTTGAGAAAGGTCTTGCGCTTTTGGGCATGCTTGGGACCTGCATTTAGCCGAGTCTTCATTCAGCAGCCTGCCATGCTAGCCCTGCTGGTCTTGGGACTGTTTCTGGACTTGAAGTAGTGGCCTGCTCTGTTGTTTGATACCCTTGGGACTGTGTCATTGTACTTGTTGGCCTTGGGTTTGTCAGCCTCAGCAGCCAGCAGCTAAGCCTGAGTTAAGAGAAGCCTGTAGCTTCATTGGACTGGGAGCAAGAGGCAGAACTGAAGCTCAAGGTTGAGGGGACTTTACCCAGCCCCTAGAGCTGGCACTTTGAACTTGGACTTCTAGCATCTTAAACTGTAAGAGAATAAATTCTTGTTAGTTAAAGCCATCCATTTGTGGTATTTTTGTTAGAGCAGCACTAGAGAACCAAAACACGACTTATACCCAGATCAACTTTTGTAGGAACCCAAATTGGATAGGCTGGAATGTTAGCTTCCTTTGGAATCAATGGGAACACCTGAAGCTTTAAACATGGACTGCCCAGATGTGTATGGGTCAGCAGGAGGGGACCTTAGAAGTGGGGGCAGGAGATTGGAAACTCAGAGGTCAGTGGATAGCTGGCATACTGGTCTCTATGAGGGATGACTAGAGCTGAACAAGTCCATGCTATTCTGTCTGATGTTCCAAGTGTAAACTGGGTGAATCAGAGGTGTGAATAACCCAGGAAGAAGGCTTCTTGTGTCGTTTGCGGTCTTAACATATTTCAGTTTTTAAAGAAATGCTCTTTTCTCCACACCCCTGTTTTGCCTCTTCTGGAATGTTCCAGAACTCTAGGAGGACAAGAAGCACTTCAAACCCTCCATTAGGGGAAGGCAACATCCTCCAAACAAGAGTGACTCAGCCTGACTGGCTGGTGCGGTGGCCCAAGGCCAGGCCCCAGGACTTGGCTGGCCAGTCCAAGCCCAGTCCAGAAGGAGCCTTGCCAGTGTAGCAATGATGTGTCACCGACTTGGTTTACTGGCAGGGGACCTGACCATGACTGAGCAAGGTCATGAGGTTTTCCGCTCTGGGCTAGTGTTGGTGTGTGGCCAAAAAGAACTGTGGGTAGGTGGCAAGTCAGGCCTTTACAGAGGCTAAGGCTAGCAAAGCTTGTGGTCTCCTTCTACTATCAGGCAGTCCTTCTTCACCTTTGCTCAGGTCAATCCTTGGTTCTCTGGTCTCCCAGGGCACATAGCCTACTCCATCATGGTAGTGTGTGTTCCCAGGGCAACTCCAATCTGTCTTACAGTGGTGGTGTCTGGCATGGCAGGGATGTGATCCATATCCCACACAAGTGATTAACAGTTTATGGGTGGATCATTTCCTGTCCTTCATGCTACCTTAGGGCTGGAGCCTTCCCCTAGAGCCACTTGTTAGACCTTGGTCTTTTTCTTTTTTAAAAATTTTACTGTGGCAAAATATACATACAGTAAAATTTACCATTTTAATAATTTTTTAATGTTCAATTCAGTGGCATTGATTAAACTCACAATGCTCTATCCCCATTGTTTGTTTCCAAAATGTTTTCATCATCCCAAATGAAAACTCTACCCACTTAGCCTTAACTTCCTATTCTCTTCTTCCCCTAGCTGTTGATAACCATGAATCTACTTTCAGACAGGCCCTGATTTTAACCCAGTTATTCCAGAAGCATCCCTACGTGTGTCCAAGGTGCCTGGTGAGGAGTGGGCGGTTGCCTCTGCTCTAGCCTTCTGGCCTCCTCCAGGCCTCAGGAAAATAGGCCACATTCCCCGCCTCTCCCCTGCTTACTGCTCTCTGAGAGCTTGTCAGAGCAACTTTGCTGCCCATAAAAACAAGAGCCATTGGTAAAAACAGCAAAGAGCTAAGGGCAGTAGATCAGAAAATCATAGTAACAGAGAATTCTCTGTTCTGACCCCCACAAAATCACCAGCTCCCCTGCTCCTTCCAGGTGGTTCCACTTCTCCACCAGTATCTGAAGGTATCATAGTCCCTTCCTAGTGACAGAGCTCATGCCATTTACGGATCCCTCCAATTTATTAGGAAATTATTCCTTATAATCATACCAAGCCTGCTTTCCTGTAATTTTTCATCTTTTCATATTTTTATTGGACATTTGCATTTCATTCACAATAAAATTACATCTTTCTGTCGTGATTTTTAAACTTCCTGTTATAAAGGTGTGCATAATATTTTTTATATATTCCTATATCTGTTCTCTGGTCTTCTTTCTTATTACAAATGTTATTTTTGTTTTCTCCCTTAATTTCTTTGATCACACTTTTCAAAAATGTCTGTTTTATTGTTTTGGCTCAGTGAATCAGGATTTGGTTGGGTTGATCAAATTTATTACTGAGTTTTATTTATTTTCACTTTATTTCTAGTTTTATCTTTAGTAACTTGTGCTTATACTCCCTTTGGATTTATTTTGCTGTTCATTTACTAATTTTTTAAGTTGAAAACTTAATTCACCTAATGTCACTTTTTTTTTTGCCCCCAACAAATACACTTGGAGGAATGACTTTTCTTCTGTGAACTGCTTTGCCAACTTTGCCAATATTTTCATATATAGCTCCCTAATTATTATTTCTGAATAGTTTGTAATTTACTTTTTATTTCCTCTTAAAACCAAGAATCATTTAGACAGCTTTTGTAAAAATTTACAAGTTAACAGATTGTTGGCTACATTTAAGGAAAAATTTTCACTTTTCTGTAACTTTAATCCACCTATCTTAAGTCTGTTCTCCGGTCCCTTCCAATGAATTTTAATTCTTCTTTCACAGGATGCTCCTTTAAATATTTGATAGCAACTACTTAGCACTCTCTGTGGCACTAATTGCCAAAGGGAAGGGAGGGAAAGGAGCCTGTAGTTCTCAGCCAGAGCCTTTTCTATCCTCTGGGGGCTTCTTAAACTATCCAGATGCCACACTCTTCACACTCCTTATCACTGTTGTCATGTGTTGAGACAGGAAAAGGAAAACTATTAAGTTAGACAGATGTGGCATGCTCTCACTGTCTTGGGGTTTATCTCTGAGATGTCTGAGTCTTTCATTGTCCCTCCTTAGCCTGTGAGGTCAACATCCAACGGAAGATAGCAGAATACCACCTCTTTCTTGCCCATAAATTTTTGCTTGTCTTAACCTGTTTCTAGCTTTGTCTTTTTCACAGCCCAGCCCATAAACTAGAGCTCCAGGTCAGAGTTTCCACACCATGTTCCATACAACACCAGTTCTGTAGGTAGTAATAGGTAATGTATAGAAAGAGTTCTGTTTGGGGACTGCTGAATTCAACAAAGAGAAATGGACTTCTTTCTCGTAGGCATCCAGAGCTTCTGTATTTTTCTAAAGTGTAAAATGACTTTCTAAGAGGAGGAAAAAGTGTGGTAGCATTTTCCAAGCCAATCTGGAATGGAAGCGTTTTATGGAACACAAGTTAATGTTCTACAACAGATACTATGTGTCATGCTGTCCAAGACCCTATTTTCAAATGTATTCCTATTAAGCCTTTGGTTTCTCTTGGTCCAATTATATTTAGTTCAATGATTAGAATCAGTCCTTCATGCTACCCTCTCAGTGTGTATGTATCCTGATTCTATGATCCAGTGTTTCTAGACTCCAGTGGGCTTTTACTGTTGTTGGTGGACTAGATCAGCCTGCCATCTGTTTTCTCATGCAATGTACATAATACCTCTCGAGTGTGACTCATCTCATGGAATGATTTAAAAACTTTTTTTTTACTGTGATGTGGGTGCAAATTGACAAAGCAGATTTCTTTTACAGTTCCTGCACATTTGGTTTCACAGCCCCGAATACAATCCCCAACCATAAAGAGCTCTCCTCTCCTCTCCTCCCTGTGACTGTCCCTTCCCTGTGCCCTTCTTATCTGAGCATTTCATGGAATAATTTTTGATTGATTGGTAGGGCTGCCTAGAACGATGCTTCTCAGACTTCCTTTGCCGGTAAATCACCTGAGATGTGGCAAAAATGTTGAGTAAATAAAATAAAATACATGGATTAATTTATTTTAGAAGGATCAGCACAGAGCTGGTTCCTATAAGGTGAAGGTAAAAGATATCCTAAATATCCAACTTTTCCAAACTGCTGTACCCCTCCATTATCTTAAACATCAACTACTACTCCTCCTCTCAGTACCTTCCATTCCAACATTGCATTCTGTAATGCACTACATCTCACAGAACTCACAAACCTACAAGGAAATGATTCACGAGGTTGTGGAGGCTGGCAAGTCCCAAATGCATGGCCAGGTGTCAGTCTGGAGGGCTCTCTTGACTCACATGATTGCAGGGTCTGACAAACTCAAATTGGCAGGCCAGGTGACAGACCAATCAGCTTGCAAGTCTGTAGAATGATCAGATGAATCAGGTCAGACCATAGGTTGCTGGTTCAAGTTCTAAGTTCTAAGAACTGGAGGTCAGATGATGACGAGCTAGATACAGAACCCTGAACAGTATAGGGAACTTTGCCAGAGCACTCATATATACTGGATGCAGAGTATACTCTCAACGGAACTCTCCTTACTTGAGCAAGGTGGTGCAAAGATGTGTAGGACAGTGACTGGGGTAAGGGTAGTGACTTGAGTCACACCCTTCAGTAGGCCAGTGACTTAGGATGCATCCCACCCTAATCCTGTCTCATTAACATAATGAACAACTCACTCCAAAATGAGACCATAACCACAAGCATAGAAGGGACAACTATGTCTAGAAGGGCCATAGTAAGTAATTCACTGCACTGCAAGTGGGTTGAGGTGGTATCTGGGATTTTGCATTTCTAATAAACTCCTGGGTAATGCTGAAGCTGCCAATATCAAGACCACATTCTGAGTAGCAAAGTACTAGAGCACTGTATTGAGAAGGAATCAAAGATTTTATCTGTGCTCACTGGGAAAAAGGGCCAGGATCAGTTAGTGAAGTCTGCTTAGGCTGAAGAGTGACCTGGGAGTGCCATATATGCTCTGCAAATCTCTATGTTTAAATGATAGATTATATTCAGATATTTTCACCAAATCACAATAGCAAGTTTGTTTTGTTGTTTTTTTTTTATTGTTTTTTTTTTAGGATAGTAGAGGGGGTCAAAAAAGAAGTCATTCACACCACAGAATGTTATATAAGCTTGAAAATGTATGTCTAGATGGTCTATATAGCATAAATTCCAAGATACTATGTTTTTTAAGAAGGCAAGGTTGGAGAATAAACTGTATACTTCTTTCCCATTTGTGCAAAATAATCAAAATCATGTACTCTGACAGTACTAAGTGCTGATAAAGCTGTAGAAAATGGGAACATTTGTATTGCAAGTTGGTACGATCACTTTGGAAGACTGTCTGGCATTATTAAAATTGAAGTCATTTGACCTTATGACTTGGTAATTCTCCTCCTGGAATTACATGGGAGAACTCATGCCCATGAGTACCAGGACCTAGTGGAAAAGAATATTCATACCAGCATTGCTTATGATAGCCCCAAATTGAAAATAACTCAAATGTTCCTGAAAAGGAAAATGGATAAATTGTGGTATATTTATAATGAAATACTATGCAATAATAAAAATAGTGAAACCACATCTGTATGCAACCATGTAGATGAATCTCACAAACAAAATGTTGACTTAAAGAAGCAAGACACAAAAGAGAATATACTATATGAGTCCATTCCATAAATTTAAAAAACAGGTAAAACGAAAATATGTTATTTAGGAATAATATACAGACACTAAAACTTTTTTATATATCAAGGACACAACTAATCATAAAATCAAAATCACAGAAGTCAGATAATGAACATCTAGGGACGAGATCCATATTCAAGCCCATTCCAAAGAAAGGTGATCCAATGGAATGTGGAAACTATGGAACAATATCATAAATATCACATACAAGCAAAAATTTTGCTTAAGATAATTCAAAAGTGACCGCAGCAATACATCGATAGGGAACTGCCAGAAACTCAAACCAGACTCAGAAGAGAACGTGGAATGAGGAATATCATTGCTGATGTCAGATGGATCTTGACTGAAAGACAATACCAGAAAGATGTTTCCTTGCGTTTTATTGACTACACAAAACATTTGATTGTGTGGATCATACAAATTATGGGTAATATTGTGAAGAATGGGAATTCCACAACACTTAATTATAATCATGAGGAACCTGTACATAGACCGAGAGGCAATCCTTCAAACAGAACAAGGGTCTACTACCCAGACCCTTTGTGGTTGAGTCGATTCATAGCAAGTCCATAGGTCAAAGAAAACTGCCCCATAGAGTTTCCAGGGCTGTTTTGGTTTCGGAATCTTTATGAAAGCAGACTGCCACATCTTGCTCCCATGGAGAAGCTGATACCACCAACCTTTCGAACCATCAACCTTTCGAACCACCAATCTTTTGGTTAGCAGCTGAGCACTTACCCACTGTGCTACCAGGGCTCCTTCAAGGAGATACTACATGGTTTAAAATTGGAAAAGGTGTGCACCAGGATTGTATTTTTTCACCATATTTATTCAGTCTGTGTGCTGGAAGAAGACTCTAACAATCTGTGATATGCAGATGGCACAGTCTTGCTGAAAAGTGAAGCTTATTGCAGATGAAGAGGACTTGAAGCACTTACTAAAGAAGATCAAAGACTACAGCCTTTAGTGTGAATTAAACTTCAACATAAAACAAAAATTCTCACAATTGGACCAATAAACAACATAATAAAGGGATAAAATGTTGAAATTAATAAGGAATTAATTTTACTTGGTTCCACAATCAATACCCATAGAAGCAGCAGTCAAGAAATCAGATGACAATTGCACTGGGCAAATCTGCTGCCCTCTTTAAAGTGTTAAAGAACACAGATACCACTTTGAAGACTAAGTAAGGTATGCCTGACCTAAGCCATGGTATTTTCAGTTGCCTCATATGCATGTGGAAGTTGGGCAATGAATAAGGAAGACTGAAGAAGAATTGACATATATGAATTGTGGTGTCATGATTGGACATACCATGGACTAAAAATGTGGTGGTGTAGTGCCTAAGGCATTTGACTGCCAACCAGAAGACTGGAGGTTCAAACCTACCAGCCACTCCTCGGAAGGAGAATTGGGCAATCTATTTCCGTAGAGATACCACCTTGGAAACTGCAGTGTAGTAAATTACTTAGTGTGGCTTTTCTACCCATAAATCTTTGTAAACTCCAAGGTGGGATTTTCTATGAGCAACTGAGGAGCTCCT
>NW_006922304.1:836309-840463 GCF_000298275.1 Orycteropus afer afer | reverse complement strand
GGGAGGCAGCATGTCTGGCCTGGCAGGAGTAGGCCTTGGGTTACTGCTGGTAATCCTGTCTTCCTCTTGTGGGATTAGAGGAGGTCAGAACATGTGGCCTCCTTGTCCTTTTTGCAGAAACCCAAGGAGGGGTCACTGTGAGTTGAATCGACTGGGCAGCAGTGAGTTTGGTTTGGTTTTGGTTTATACCATGGACTGCCAGGAGAACAAACAAATCTGTCTTAGAAGAAGTACAGCTGGAATGCTTCTTAGAGGCAAGAATGGTGAAATTTTGTATCTCTTAATTTGGACATGTTATAAGGAGCACCCAATCATTGGAGAAAGACATCAATCTTGGTAAAGTAGAGGATAAATGACAAAGAGGAAGATCCTCAATGAGATGGATTGATACAGTGGCTGCAACAATGGGCTCAAACATAGCAATGATTGTGAGGATGGCACAGGACTGGGCAAAATTTCGTTCTGTTATACATAAGGTCATTATGAGTTGGGACAGACACAACAGCATCTAACAAAAACAACATAGGGTTGAGTTGGTTATGAACAGGGAGAGTCACACAGGGGGCTAGGGAGGGAGTTTCTACTTTCTAATCCTTCATCTGAGTGTTGTTATTCATCAACCTCTATCAGTTTTTTTTTGCAGTTTTCTATATGCTATGTACAACATAACGTGCTCTGGTGGTGTAGTGGTTTCATTGGGGGGGGCATGTAACTATGAGTTGTAATCAACTCAATGGCAGTGAGGTTTTTTAAATTTGTTTTGTTTTTAATATACACTATGAGGAGCTCTGGTGGTGTAGTAGTTAAGGCATTTGGCTGCTAACCAGAAGGTTGGTGGTTGAAACCTACCAGCCACTCCATGGAAGAAAGATGAGGCAGTCTGCTTCCCTAAAGATTTATAGCCTTGGCAGAAGATAGAGGGTGAGTATTAGGACAGAGAATGAGGCTTACTTAGTCATGAAGAGTGATTTTTTTGTCTAGCCTCTCTGTATGACCTTTCTCAGAATCCTGACAACCCTCCTAGACTGACCCTGGAGAGAGGACGAAGAACCTGGAGGATGGTGTAGCTGTCTGTGTGCAGTGAATTTCTTTTATTTATGACTTTTATAGCCGTGGTCTTAACTCCTGAAAAATGATTGGCTGGGACTATGCAAATAAGGTGTATAAAACTCTTGTAGGGATTGGACAATGGCTCTGCAAATATGGTGCCTGTGGCCTACCAAAAGGATCGGTCAGTTTTTGCCATCCAGCTATGCTTGAAAGAGCCAATCTTACAGAGGTTAAGGGGGACCTTACTACCATCAAGAAGAACAACCAAGAATGGAATGAGTTCTTTGGATCCAGGGTCCCTGCACCAAGAACCTCCTAGACCCAGGAAACAGAGCTGTCACATTACATTCTCAGAATAGAAATAGAGATGAGGATGCATTTCCCAAGAGTGGTTGGGTTGTGCACACTTTCTAATAGAAAAGACCTGTGGGTTTAAGAATTAAAGACTTACTAATTAAATGAAGGATTGGAGGAAGAATCATTAACAACCTGAGATATGCAGACGATACAACTTTGCTTGCTGAAAGTGAGGATGACTTAAGGCACCTACTGATGAAGGTTGAAGAATACAGTCTGCAGTATGGATTACATGTCAATATAAAGAAAACAAAAATCCTCACAACTGGACCAATGAGCAGCATCACAATAAATGGAGAGAAGATTGAGGTTGTCAAAGAATTCATGTTGCTTGGTTCTACAATCGATGCCAATGGAAGCAGCAGTCAGGACATTAGACGACGTGTAGCATTGGGAAAGTCAACTGCAAAGGAACTGTTTCAAGTGCTGAGGAGCAAGGATATCTCATTGAGGACTAAGGTGCGCCTGACACAAGCCATGATATTTCCAATCGCCTGGTAGGCATGTGAGAGCTGGACAATGAATAAGGAAGACCAAAGAAGAGTTGATGCTTTTGAGTTGTGGTGCTGGCGAAGAATGCTGAAAGTACCATGGACTGCTAAAAGAACTAACAGATCTGTCCTGGAGGAAGTGCAGCCAGAATGCTCCTTGGAAGCAAGAATGGCCAGACTTCGTCTCACCTATTTTGGTCATGTTGTAAGAAGGGACCATTCCCTGGAGAAGGATGTCATGCTTGGTAGGGTGGAGGGTCGACGAAAGAGGGGGAGGCCTTCAAGGAGATGGATTGATACGGTGGCTGCGATGATGGGCTCAAGTATAGCAGGGATTGTGGGGCTGGCGCGGGATTGGGCAGTGTTTCGTTCAGCTGTGCATGGGGTCGCTATGAGTCGGAAACAACTCGATGGCACTTAACAACAACAACAACAATTAAATGAAGCTTCCTGTAATTCTTTTCACATATTCCTGTTAAAATTTATTTTACTTGTTCAGTCCATCATTCCAGCCTCTGAGGATTGCACTAAAACCAGGTCTTACCATCTAATGAACTAACCATTCCTTGAAGCTTTAGACATTTACAATTTGATAAGCATTTCTTCCATTTTTAAAAAAGTTCCAAATTACTGATTGTTGTTGTTGTTATGTACCGTTGAGTTGGATCCGACTCATAGTGACCCCTCCTTGGGTTTCCAAGGCAGTATCACTACTGAAGTAGATTGCCCCATCTTCCTTCCGAGGAGTGGCTGGTGGGTTTGAAGAGCCAGCCCTCTGTTTAGCAGTCAAGTGCCTTAGGCACTGTGCTACTTGTTGTTGTTGTTGTTAGACATGTTAAATAGGACAAGGCCAAGAACAGATTGCCATGGGTTTTTTTTTGTTTGTTTGTTTGTTAATTGTGGTAAATACATATGTAATAAAGTATTTGCCATTTCAACATTCTTCACATGTACAATTCATTGACATTATGTTTATCATGATGTTCAATCATCATCATTATCTGCTTCCAGATTTTCCCATCACCCTTAACAGAAGCTCAGTATCCTCTAAGCAATGGGTTCCCCTTTTCCCCTTCCTCCAATCCACCCCTAGTTACTGCTAATAAACTTTGGTGTCTATACATTTCCCTATTCTGGATGGTTCATATAGGTGAGATCAGGCAGTATTTGTCCTTTTGTTTCTGATTTCTTTCTTTCTTATTTTTAAATTGAGATTTGGGTGAAAGTTTACAGAGCAAATTCATTTTTCATAGGACAGTTCATACACATTTTGTTTCATGACAGTGACTGCAGTTCCCCACAATGTAACATTGTTTCTGATTTATTTCATTCAGCATATTTTCAAGGGTCAGCCATGCTGTAGTATGTATCTCTTTATAGCAAAGTAAAATTCCTTTGTATGTATGTATCACATTTTATGTATCCATTAATTTGTTCAAGGACATTTAGACTATTTCTATCTTTTGGCTGTTGTGAATAGTGCTGCAACCCATGAGGCACTTTTTTTTATGTATTTTGTTTTTGTTGAGAATATACACAGCAACATACACCAACAGTTTCTACATGTACAGTTCAGTGACACTGATTACATTCTTTGAATTGTACGACCATTTTCACCTTCTTTTTCTGAATTGTTCCTCCCTCTAACATAAACTCACTGCCTTCTAAGTTTCCTATCTAATCTTTTGAGTGGCTGTTGTCAATTTGATCCCATATAGATAGGTCTTGAAAGAACACAATGCTCAAGGCACTCATTCTTTCCCAGTTAAGTCAAACTATTGTTTGGCCATGAGGCACTTTTAAAGAATGCAGAAGACAGCTATGCTCACCACTGCATGACCAATGGCACACTTAAAGAATGGAAGTAAAATTTCTTAAGCAACAAATCCACATAATTTCTTGATTATGTGTACAAGAGTATCTCAAATTTGGATAGCTTATTATCATACAAGGATTTTGGGGTTTAGCTTGTCCCAAGGTGTGTTATGCAAGGCTGTGGTCTTGTAACTTTGAAATCTATGAGTATATTGATATATTTTTAAAATAAATGATAAATTATTTGAGGTACATCATTGCTGATGATGGTCCTGAAATTGTCTGTCCTCCTTTTAGGCATTAATGTGATTTTTCCAACCCTCAGGGCTCTAGGGGCAACCTATGGAAGGTATCATATGAAACTTACTAATCATTTGGTTAATTGTGTTCTTGTGTTTTATTTTTCTCTTTTATTATGTGGCTATATATATATATATATAT
>NW_006922304.1:828696-835245 GCF_000298275.1 Orycteropus afer afer | reverse complement strand
TATGGCCCTTGGACCCTTTAAGCCTGAAATTGAACTCACTGTCAGCGAAATGATAGACAAGCCTATAAGGTGAACAGTAATACTTGGGAGGTACACATTCTCACAACAGTCAATCATATGAGATCAAAAGAGCTGCATTTGCCCAGGGATAAAGCTCAGAAGGCAGGAAGGAATAGGAAAGGAGGACACAGGTAACTGGTAAACACAGGAAGAAGTAGGAAGAGAGCTCTTACAGTGTGGGGATTGCAATGGATGTCACAAAACAAAATATGTATGAATTGTTGAATGGAAAACTGATGTGCTCCGTAGACTTTCACTCAAATCATAACAATAAAAAAAAAATAACAACACAAAAACAAAACCCACTGTCACCAAATTGATTGCATGACTCATATATTCTATAGAGCTTAGCAGAACTGTCCCATTGTTGTTGCTATGTGCCGTCAAGTCGGACCCAACTCATAGCGACCCCTCCTTGGGTTTCCAAGGTGGTATCACTGCAGAAGTAGATTGCCCAACCTTCCTTCTGAGGGGTGGCTGGTGGGTTTGAACCGCCAGCCTTCTAGTTAGCAGGCAAGTGCCTTAGGCACTATGCTACCAGAGCTCATCCAAAGTTGTAAGTCTTTACAAAAGCAGGGTGCCACATCTTCCTCCCAATGTCTTTCAAAGGTTAAGTCATAAAAGGCATTGCAGCCTTTGCCTTGGCCTCTTGAATTGCTCACTGGGAGAAGTGGGGGGAGTTAGCTTTTGTGTCATAAGGCCTTGCTAAAGTTCCATTGAGAAATCCGTATAGAGAGCATCCAACCTGTCGACATCATTTGCCAGCCATGTGAGTGACCCTTGGTCAAGCCATCTGATAACTGCAGCCCCAGCTGACACCTGACTGCAACTTCATGAGACCTGAACCAGAACCACCCAGCTAAGCCACTCCCAAATTCCTGACCCACAGTAACTATCAGAGATAATGTAATGCTATCATTGCTTTAAACCACTAAATTTCAGATTATTTGTTACTCAGTAACAGATAACTAATATGGAGTCTTTGACCTCCTGGTAGAATGAATATATTTGAATTGAATATCTGATAGAAAACACTACAGCAGAAAGAAAGCAAAGATAGGTTAGGACAAGGCTTGCTGAGTCATATTTAAAAAAAAATGCCCTAGCAGTTCTTCTGGCCTGAAGATCTTTTCTTTTCTCTCTCTCTCTTTTTTAATAGTCAAAGGCATGCCATAATTTAATTGGGATGGGTTTTCTTTCTTAGTACATAAAATTTGATGAAATACAATAGTGCTTACCAAGTGCAAGACACTGTTGTTATTGTTGTTAAGTGCAGTTGAGTTACTTCTGATTCCTAGCAACGCTGTGTACAACAGAATGAAACACTGCTCGGTCCTGCACCTCTTCACAATTGTTACCATGGTTGAGCCAATCGTCAAAGCCACTGTGTCAGTCCATCCCACTGAAAGTCTTCCCCTTCTCTGCGGACTCTCCACCAAGCATAATGTCCTTCTCTAGGGACAGATCCCTTCCAACAACAAGACCAAAGTCAAAGAGATGAAGTCTGGCCATTCTCACTTCTAAGGAATGTTCTGGCTATACTTCCTCTAAGACAGATGTGTTCATTCTTCTAAGAAGTCGATGGAACATTTAATATTCTTCACCAACATCACAACTCAAATGTGTCAATTCTTCTGCAATCTAATTTATTCATTCTCCACCTCCCACATGAGTTTGAGGCTATTGAACATAATGTGGCTTGAGTCAGGTGCACGTTAGTCTTTAAAGTGACATCTTTGCTTTGCAAGGCACTATATTGAAGATCTTATCATAAATCATGTAAAAGTCTCAGGTGCAGGGGGTAAACTGTCTCTTTCTGCCCCTAAAACATGTTCAATTCAGTTTATTAGAAATTTAATGAGCATATACCTTGTGCCAGGCCCCAGGTAAGGTCCTAGGGTTCAAGGATAAACAAAGCATATCGCTTTCCTTCCAAGAGCCCACTTTCTAGCAGGGAAGGCAAACTCACACACAACTAATAACAAAGCAAATGTTTCTAGTATGAATAACGTGCTGTGATAGTGGGGGGTAGGAACAGACAAGGAGAAAGGAGGGCCACAGAAGTGGTGGGACCTTGAAGAAAAACCAAATTTCTTCCAGGTGTACTGGAGATGCATGGATAGAAGGGAATTCATTCCAGGTGGAGATGTGGACAACACAAATCAATGACCAATTTGATGAGTCTGGAGACTGGAAAGGTGGGATAGAGCCAGCCTGGGAAGGCCCTTGAAAACCATACTAAGGAATATGGACTGTCTCCTGTAGGCAGAGAGGGTAGATGATGGAGGGTGGGATTGGGAGCGAGCTTTGTAGGTAGCAAATGGTTTAAATTCAGACTTAGGTATGATTCTAACAATTTCAGTAAAAGACAGTCTGGAGAGAATGTGGAGAAACTGAAGTAGAGAGACCTGTTGTGGCCTACTGTCCAGGCAAGAGCTGATGATACCTGAATTAGGACAGTGGTTTTAGGAATGGAAAAGAGGGGACGGATACAAAGGCCATTTCAAAGGTAGAAGAGACAAATTTGGTGACAGTAACTTTCCATTTCCATCCCCAGATTCTATTGGAAAAAAACTGAAGAGTCTTAAACACATTCCAGGATAACACTGTTATAAATCAGGTTCACTAAAAGCAGAGCCAGAAACAGGGATTTAGGTACACGAGATTTAATGAGGGACAGCTCCCAAGAGAAGGGGAAGGAGGGATGCAGGTCAGGTCAGAAGAAGAAGCTGAGCAAAGGTGTGGTTTCATCTGGAATCTAGCCTTAGTATGATCCCAGATGGAGCCTTGAGACAAGGGGGCCAGGCATTTTTACACAACAATGTCAGTCCTTGCTGTGGGCTGCTGGGGATGGGTAACCTTCCAGGGACTTGGTTGGCCAAGAAATTCTCTGGAGAAGGGGCAACTATGAGTCATCGGGAGTCCCTGAATGACAAAAACAGTTAGGCATTGGAATATTAGCTAAAAGATTGGTGGTTCAAAGCCAATCAGAGGTAGCTCAGAAAAAAGGCTTGGTCACAGCCTTGAAAACTCTATGGGGTGGTGGTGAGACCACTGAGACTATGGCCCCTAGTAACCCTTCAGTTCTACAACTGAACTCACTCCCGTGGCTTCCAGCCAAATATTGGAGAAGCATATAGGATGAACAGTCACATCAGGTAGATACACTCCTTAGAGGGATCAATCATGGGAGAAGAGAAGGGCAGTGTTTGCACAGGGAAATAGCTCAGGGTTCAGGAATACACAGGAAAGGAGACTTTAGGAAAGGTAATTACAGGGAGGAAGTGAGAAGAGAGCTGTTACATTATGGGGAATTGCAGTCAATGTCATGAAACAATGTGTATGAACTACTATATGGAAAATGAATTTGCTCTGTAAACTTTCACCCAAATCACAGCAAACATGAGACAAAACAAAACAAAACAAAAATCGCTATAGGGTGGGAGGAAACCCTGTGGAGTAGTTATACTCTACATACATGGGGTTGCCATGGGTCTCAGTCGACTCAAGGGCAAGTAACAACAACAAATGAGTCATTAGCAGCCAACAATGTGGCAGTTGGGGGAGGGAGATAGCAGAAAAAGAAACAATCTGCAGAGCACCAACAGCCACCACTCCATCCTCGTTCATGCTCTTCACAACAACCATCTCTGCTTTCCTTCCTCCACTTCCCCAAAACAGTTCATTTCAAATGGTCTTGCCTTCCCTTCAGTGCAAGCTACAGCATCAGTGATAAGAAGCAGCTAACTTCCTGGATGGGATATGAAGGACTTTTAGAGCATTTTTCCACAGCTGCCTGCCCCCAGACCGGGAGCAGCCAGCTTTCCCAACCTCCTTTCAGCAGTTTTGATGCCTTAATGGAAACAGCACCACCAGGCTAGAGATTTATGGTCCTTTGGTTGAAAGGAGCAATAAACCAGGTAATTGGATGTGTTCTGTATTTCAGCCTGACATCCATTCCCAGTTCTGATGACTAAGGGGATTTGTGTGGTCCTGCCCACTATACAACAGAGTTAAGAATTGTTTCCAAGCTTTCCACTGTAGAGCAGATCAGAAAGGTAAGGAGGCAGACTTGGCTAAACTTTGTGAGATTTTAATTCATGTGACAGTTGTTAAGGTTAGTATTTATGGATGGCTAATTTTCCTTCCAATACTAAATGTCTCCTGTTGCAATGGTAGCTTTGTTTCCATGAAACAATGGCAATTCTTCAGCTTCCTAATTTGCTGAAGCAGTTTATTGAGTTTCCAAGCAGCAGAGATCAAGTCTGGTGAGCTTATCAATTGGGGCTCTGTAGGTTTGAATAAGAACTTTTTCCCACCCCCTCTGGGTGACATGGGGATCCATTGGAAAGTTTTGGACAGAAGGGAGATGGCATTTGACTGTTTTTAAGGACTACTCTGGCTGTTGTGTGGACAGTGGGCAAGCAAGAAAGCAAGGGTAGGAAAGGAGGTCTGTTGAGAGGCAACTGCAATAATCCAGAGAAAAGAAGATGGGGCTTGACTAAGGTGGTCTCAATGGAGAAAGTGAAAAAGAGATCAGATTCTGAATATATTTTGAAGGTAGAGCCAAGACAATTTGCTGATGAACTAGACATAGGGTATGAAAGACAGAGAGAGAACCTTAAGAGTCCTTCAGAAGGCTGAGTGAGATCTGTCTTTTTGGTTCATAGAACTAATGATCTCCTACCTCATTATTTTCAAACTTATCAATTGGTAAGAGTTAACTATTGCCACTGAATCGATTCTGATCATGACAATCTCATGTGCTACAAGAAAACCCTAATTTCTTGGCTGTAATCTTTACTGAGGCAGATTACCAGGTCTTTCTTCCTTGGTGCCACTGGGTGGGTTTGAACCACAACCTTTAGGTTAGTAGTTGAGCAGCCAGGGACCTTGCTAAGAATTACCCAGATGATTATTAAAAATGCAGACTTATCCTAAACCTACTGAATCAGAATCTCCTGAGCAGATGCCTGGGAATCTTTTTAACAAGTTCCCAAGACCTTTATAATCAGGGCAATCTGGGAAACACTATGTATTTTAACATCTGTGGAAATTTGTGGGAATCTTTGTTAGGTGATCACATTTCCTTTGTTGTTTTTGTTAGGTGCTGTTGAGTGGGCTCCGACTCATAGTGACCCTATTTATGTAACAGAACGAAACACTGCCTGGTCGTGTCCATCCTAACAATCCTTGCTATACCTGAACCCATCGTTACAGCCACTGTGTCAGTCTGTCTCATTGAGGGGGAGTGGGTTTCATATTTCTTTAGACCACAGGAAGTAATGGCTCAAGAATGACTGGCTGGGGGCAAATATATAACTTATGGTCTTGGGAATTGAATCAAGCCCTCTCCTAGGAGTTCTGGACCCTCAAACCCATCTGATCTTCTGTCTGGAAATTGGGAAGAATGGGAATTCTAGAACATTTAATTGTGCTCATGAGGAGCCTGTGCATAGACCAAGAGACTGTTGTTCAAACAGAATTAGGGGATACTATGTGATTTGAAATCAGGAAGGGTGTACATCAGGGTATACCATACTTATTCAATCTGTGTGCTGAGAAAATAATCTGAGAAGCTGGACTATATAAAGAAGAGCACGACATCAACACTGGAGGAAGAACCATTAACAACCTACGATATGCAGATGACACAACCTTGCTTGCTGAAAGTGAAAATGACTTGAAGCACTTACTGATGAAGATCAAAGACTACAGTCTTCATTATGGATTATACTTCAACATAAAGAAAATGAAAATCCTCACAAATGGACCAATAAGCAACATCATGATAAATGAAAAAAAGATTGAAGTTGTGAGGGATATCATTTTACTTGGGTCCACAATCAACATCCATGGAAGCAACAATCAAGAAATCAGATACCGTATCACACTGAGGGGAGCTCTGGTAGCATAGTGCCTAAGGCACGTGACTGCTAACTAGAAGACTGGTGGTTCAAACCCACCAGCCACTCCTCAGAAGAAAGATTAGGCAATCTACTTGCGTAGTGATACTGCCTCGGAAACCCAAGGAGGGGTCACTATGAGTTGGGTCCAACTTGACGGCAAATAACAACAATAACAACATCACACTGAGCAAATTTGCAGCAAAAGACCTCTTTAAAGTGTTTAGGAGCAACGATGGCACATTGAAGACTAAGGTGTGCCTAACCCAAGCCATGATATTTCCAATTACTTCATATGCTTGTGAAAGCTGAGCAGTGAATAAGGAAGACCAAAGAAGAATTGATGCCTTTGAATTGTGTTGGTGAAGAATACTGAAAATATCATGGACTCCAGTAGAACAAAAAAATCTGTCCTGGAAGAAGTACAGTCGGAATGCTCCTTGGAAGCGAGACTGGCCAACTCACCAACTTTGGCCATGTGGTCCGAGGGGACCATTTCCTGGAGAAAAGGGTATCTATCATGCTTGGTAAATTAGAGGGGCAGTGAAAAAGGGGAAGACCCTCAACGAGATGGATTGACACA
>NW_006922304.1:827157-827652 GCF_000298275.1 Orycteropus afer afer | reverse complement strand
TGACACTGATTGCAACCCCCACAATGTAACAGCACTTTTCTTTTTTTTTTTTTTGTTTTATTTTATTTTTATTGTGATTTGGGTGAAAGTTTCCAGAGCAAATTCATTTTCCGTAGTGCAGTTCATACACATTGTGTTTCGTGATATTGACTGCAATTCCGCCACACTGCTCAGTTCATTAAGGAATGTGGCCCAGAGGGGGAAATAGGGAGAAAGTAGTAATGAGTTGGCGTTTTCTTTCCAGGATGGAGTTTGCTTTCAAAATGGAGTCCAGGAGCTATTTTGAGGTGTTTGAAGGCCTATGTCATACGGCTGTTTACAAGCTTTACCTATAATGAGTTAACCAAAAAAATTCAAAAATTGAAGACAAGTGAAAAACCGGTATCAGGGAAATATAAATAAAAAGAAATCAAGGTAGTAAATTAAAACCAACGTAGAATTCATGATGATCTTGTTAGATTGACAAACCTCACAACAGAGATTTACATATTCCTT
>NW_006922304.1:824268-825923 GCF_000298275.1 Orycteropus afer afer | reverse complement strand
AACAACAACAACAACAACATATTGAAGAGGACTTTTGCAAGAGATCTGCACAGTGCAATATGTTGTTTGATATCTTGACTGCTGCTTCCATGGGCTTTGATTGTGGATCTAAGTAAAATGTAATCCTTGATAACTTCAATCTTTTCACCTTTTATCAAGATGTTGTTTATTGACTTTGTTTTACATTGTGGTGTAAACCATACTGAAAGCTGTAGTCCTTGCTCTTTATCAATAAGTGCTTCAAGTCATCCTCCCTTTCAGCAAGCAAGGTTGTGTCATCTACATATCGCAGGATGTTAATAAGCCATCCTCCAATCCTGACCCGACTTTCTTCTTCTTATAGTTCAGTTTTTCAGATTATTTGCTCAGCATACAGATTGAAGAACTATAGTGAAAGGATACACCCCTGACACACACCCTTCCTGATTTTAAACCATGCAGTATCCCCTATTTGAATGACTATTCTATTTGAATGACTATTTGAACCACTGCCTCTTGATCTATGTACAGGTTCTGCATAGGCACAGTTAAGTGTTCTGGAACTCTCATTCTTTGCAATATTATTCATAATTTGTTATAATCCATACACTCTTCCTGAAGTCAAACTGCCCCCCCCCCAGGTTTGTCCTGGAACTTGTCTAAGCATAGCCACAATGATAGTTTAATGGTCAGAAAGATGAAACTTAGGTCAAACCTCAAAATGGAGTTAGGGTTCCCACTGCAGATCATAGCCTTCCACAAACCCAAGTGCTTCAGAATTGAAGCTCTCATACCGTGAAAGGTTGTGGTCTACAGTGGGAGCCCTAACTCCATTTTGACACTTGACATGTCAAGTTTCTGACACTGAGTTCTTTCTGACCTTCAAACAACATTATGGCTATGCATAGAGAAGTTCCAGAACAAACCAGGACAGTTTTCGCTCAGGAAGAGTGTGGTCGAAAGTAGATTACACTCACACAAAGAACTAGGAAAGTTACCTGAGTGTGCCCTTCTCTAATTTAAATTAAGGTTAGGGTCTTGGTATTTTTTTATTTTTTGTAGCTTGTGGCTCTGACTCAGAACACATGGTCATGTGTCATACCCTGACCACCATGTAGCCAGATGTACCAATACACCAACAACATCATGTAACCAATCCTGTAACCCTTTTTAATCTGCAATTGTGCATGTATCCCAGTCATGGTCTTTCCCCTCATCCTATTCTGTATTGATGAATGACCTGCCACCAGTCCTGATTTTGTGATAATTTTCTGTTTCTAATCATATATAATTAGCCCCAATGACCATGAGTCAGCGGACTTCATTTGGCTTTTGAAGTACATATATTTATTGTGTACTTATATTTATGTATGTGTGTGTATCTATCTATCTATCTATCCTATCTAGCAAATTCCTCTTCCTTACCCTCCTATCCTGGTAAGCAACACAGAAAATTTCCTTCCATATATAAACCTTTCCTTGACTTTTTATAATAGTGGACTAATACAATATTTATCCTTCTGTGATTGACTTATTTCACTCAGCATAGTGTCTAGTGTCTTCCAGGTTCATCCATGTTAGGTGGTGTTTCACAGATTCTACATTATTCTACATTATTAGGGAGCTCTGGTAGCGTAGTGCCTATGGCACTTGACTGCTAACCAGAAGGCTGGTGG
>NW_006922304.1:810289-823663 GCF_000298275.1 Orycteropus afer afer | reverse complement strand
CACAAACATAACCACCACAGAAACCCAAGGGAGGGGTCGCTATGAGTCAGGTCCGACTCCATGACACATAACAACAACAACATTATTCTTTAGTGTTGCATGGTATTCCATTGTGTGTATGTACCATAGTTTGGTTATCTGTTCCTTGGTTGATGGGCACTTAGGTTTTTTCCATCTCTTTGCTATTGTGAATAGTGCTGTGATGAACATGGATGTGCATATAACCTTTCATTCGTATCCTGGCTCTCTTCTTTAGGATATATACCTAGTAAGGGGATTGCTGGATCTAATGGTATTTCTATTTCCAACTTTCCAAGGAATCATCAAGGCTGATTTTAAAGCCTTCATTTCTCATATTCAGTTTTAGGTCTTTTACCTCTCTACATATTTAGGAAAAAGACATAATATGAATTAATTCCCAATTATTATTAAACCATATTGAAGATAAATAGTATTTACTTATGGTTCTTTCTTTTCAGTAATTTTATATTATGCACCATAATGAGTCCCTAGGAGTAGGTGAATTCATACATTACTGTCTCTGCCCTTAAGAGCTGAGTTCCTAGAGAAACAACCCAAGGAGGAATTTCTAGGAACTTTACCCAGGAAGTTCCTCCCTCCACTGAGGAGGGGGGTGAAAGTGGGAGTGACTCAGTGAGAATTTTTCCTCTATCTGCACAGAATTCAAGAAGCTATTTTTCTCCTAAACCTGGGTGAGATTGGCAATCTAGGGAGGAGATGGGGAGAATGGAGGAAACAGTTCAGATACCCTGAAGGCAAGAAACTCCCCTTGAGGAGGTCCTTCAAGGGGACTTAACAGATATTTGGAAGGGAGAAAATACCAGTGGGAACTAGGACTGAAGGGATGGCTCCCCACTGTTCCCCTAGGCAATGGTTCTCAGCCCTGGTCCCACAGGGGAATCTCCTGAGGAGTTTTAAAAACACACTGAACCTGGGCCTCAGCCTCAGAAATTCTGATGGAACTCTTCTTTGGTGCAGCCCAGGTTTGGAGATTTCTTATTATTTTTATGTGAAGCATATAGGTATCATAACATTTGCCATTTCTACAGTCTTCACTTGCACAGTTCAGAGACACTGATCGCACTCATCATGTTGTTCAACCATTACCATTAACCTTTCGACTGTTCCCCAATCTTCCCATTAACCTTAGCAGAAACTCCCTTGAGGATTTGTAAAACATCCATAGGTGCTTTCAGTGTGCAACCAAGGTTGAGTCAGTAAGGGCTGACATTTACTGAGTGCTTACTCTGCACCAGGGCCTATTCTACTTGGTTTACATCCTATAAACCTCTCAATAATGTTAAGAGATAGATCTATTGTTTTCCTATATACACAGGGGCCACTGAGGCACAAAGAAGTTAAGTATGCACCAAGGTTACACAATTCATAAGTGTTGCAGCGTCTCTACTTGAACTCCAGAGCCTGTGGCCTTGCTGCAACCTGTACTGCCAAGGATTGCAGCCATTCCCTGCCACCAGCTTCCCCTGGGGAGGAAAGATAATCTCAAAAGGTAGGAGTATCTCCAACTCAGCTAGGCTGTGTGGAACTGATGGACACAAAAGACCTGCGAGGAAGGCAACAACATAGATCCTCCTGAGACTGATCACAAACTCCGATTCACATGCCTCCCAGAGACGTCTGAGCTTAGACCGCGGGCTACCTGGTTCCTCTCCAGCCTCTTCTGATTCTCATCACTGTTGGTTCCCTTCCAATCCAAAATGCGCGTGGGTTTTACAACATGTGGGTCCTTACCTGAGGCTTACGAGTAGGAGATGTCAACACCATCCAATCCAATCCAATCAAACATACACGCTGGGACCTGTGGTCCCATGTAGAAATGAATTGGGAATTTTTCCAGTCTGCTGGGAGATATGCAGGAGTCATCTTCACCCTAGCTGAGGGAATCTGGGGAGTCAGGGGAAAGCTGGGAGAAGTCTCTTTCTCTGTTCCCCTGCCCCACTGCTGTGAAAATAAGTCCTAAAAGGAACCAGTTGTTGTGGAGTTGATTTCTACTCATGTGACCTGACGTGTGTCAGAGTAGAACTGTGCTCCATAGGGTTTTCCATGGCTGATTTTTCAGAAGTAGATTGCCTGCACTTTGTTCTAAGGCAGCTTTGGGTGAACTCAAACCTCTAGCCTTTTGGTTGGCAGCCCAATGTCTTACATGCTAGCCACCAGAGCTCCTCCTAAAAGGACAAGGGGGTAGAAATCATGATGAAAGTTAAGAAAGTAGAAAAAAAAAAAGTTCTAAATAAATATGAGTTCAGAAAATAAAATGATAATCTTTATTAAAAAACAAGTCCAGTGAGAGAAATGAAAAAGCGACATATATTAGTTATCTATGAATGCCTTCTGGTAGTGTAGTGCCTAAGGCATTTGACTGCTAACCGAAGGCTGGTGGTTCAAACCCACCAGCCACTCCTGGGAAGGAGGATTGAGTGATCTACTTCTGTAATGATACTGCCTCAGAAACCCAAGGAGGGGTCACTATGAGTTGGGGCCGACTCCATGGCAGTGAGAGTTTAACACTATTAAAAAAAAAAACCAAGCTCACTGCTGTCGAGTAGATTCTACTCATAGTGACCCCTCCTTGGGTTTCCGAGGCAGTATCACTACGGAGGTAGATTGCCCAATCTTTCTTCCCAGGAGTGACTGGTGGGTTTGAACCACCAGCCTTCTGGTTAGCAGTCAAATTCCTTAGGCACTATGCCAGTAAACACTGTTTTTTTTTTTTTTTGGGTGGGGCAGGAATTTGGAGGCAGGCTCATGGGACAGTTGGGCCTCAATCTATCACAAGGTTGCAGTCAATATGACCGCTGGGGCTTCCATCATCTGAAGCCTTGATGGGGCTGGAGAATCTCCTACCAAGATGGCTTCCTCATATAGCTATTGGCACAAAGTCTCACTTCCCAGGACATGGTAGCTGGCTTCTTCCAGAGTGAGTGCCCAAGATGATACAAGCCCCAAAAGCCATCCCAGCATCATTCCTGCAATGTCCTATTGGTTACACTAGTAACATACTCATTCCCCTTCAATACGGGAGAGGACTACACAGTGGTGAATACCAAAAAGTGAGGATCATTGGGGTCCTACTTGAAGGCTGAGTACCACACTACCTACATAAATAAAAATACCAGCCAACATGTGTATAGTGCTTATTTTGAGCAGGCACTGTCCTAATGTTTTGATACATTTAATTCTCCCTACAACACTATGCACCTGAAGAACTATGTGGTGCCTGGCTACCACTGTCAACTACTCGGAGAGGGATCAGTGCAGGAAATCTTGGATAGAGGGAGAACAATGTGGAACAAAATTCAAAATCATTAAATAAAACCAAGTTTGCTGGTCTGCTTGAGCCTGGTAAGACCTGAGACTATGACCTCTAGTTACCTACCCTTCAGCTCTGGAACTGAACTCACTCCAGTGTCTTGGAGCCAAACAGTAGGCATATGGGGTGAACATTTACATCAAGTAGATACACTGCTTGGAGCAATCAGTCTCAGGAGAACAGAAGGACAGTGTTTGTACAGGGAGACAGCTTTTCGGAGGGGAGGGCCAGAGTGCATGGGAGAGAAGGACACAGGGAAGAGAGCTGTTATATTGTGGGCAATTGCAGTCAATGTCATGAAACAAAATATGTATGAACTGCTGTATGGAAAATGAATTTGCTCTGTAAACCTCCACCCAAATCACAATAAAAATTTAAAAACAAAACAAAACACCATCACTATGCTACCATCTATCTGTCGTTTGTTGTACTGAGACAGCTTACCTGTTACTATAATGTTGGAAGGTATGCTATTGGTATTTCTAGCACCAGCAGGGTCACTCACTGTGGACAGGTTTCAGCAGAGCTTCCAGATGAAGACAGACTAGGAAGAAAGGCCTGGATATCTGCTTCCGAAAATTAGCCAATGAACACATTGTAGACCACAACAGAACACTGTGGATTCACTTGCTTTGGACACCTTGTCAAGAGGGATCAGTCCCTAAAGGATAACATCATGTTTGGTAAAGAAGAGGTCCAAGGAAAGAAAGCATGAGCAAATGGCAGTGAGATGGATTGGCACAATAGCTGCAAGAATGGACGGGAACATGCTGGGCAATGGATGACATGGGACTGGGCGACGTTTTGTTCTGTTGTACAAAGGTTTTTATGAGTCAGAGGTGACTCATTAGCAGCTAGCAACAAATGCAGCAACTCTAGGAGTTAGGTACCATTCTTATTTTACAGATGAGGAAACTAAGGTGCAGAAAAGTTCACACTGTTCCAAGGCTCCCCAGCTCGTTAGCTCAAATTGAGGCAGAATTTGAACTCAGGTGACCTGATGCCGAAGTCCTGCTGTCACTCAGGACAAGCCATTGCCTCCATGAGGCACTACATCAGTGAGAAATAAAATGATGAGGATGAGATCCAATGAGTGAGAAGATATGGAAACTGAAAAATGAAATAGGGTAAAAATGTGCGAGGTTAGGCAGGGTGGAGTGAAGGAAGCCAGTGAAAATAAAGGGATGAAATAAATCAATAAAATGGTTGATTTAAAATGGGAGCCATAGAAAGTAAGAGGAGCTCTGGTAGCATAGTGCCTAAGGCACTTGACTGCTAACCAGAAGGCTGGTGGTTCAAACCCACCAGTCACTCCTCGGAAGGAAGATGGGGCAATCTACTCCCGTAGTGATACTGCCTCAGAAACCCAAGGAGGGGTCCCTATGAGTCGACTGGAGGGCACATAACAACACAAGGACAGAAGGTAAGAGAAGAAGAAAGACTAGATAAGATTACAGCTTAACATTCCCCAAAGTACAATGAAGGGTTTTAAAAAGAACAATAAGGGATGAAGCACAAATCTAAAGCACAATGAAGGAAAAGTTTACAAAAATTTTAGAAGATAGAAACTAAAACCAAACCCATGTGATAAAAGTTATGCATAAAAAGATAATGAGTACCAAAAACAAAAACAAAAAAACCCACGGAACTCACTGCTGTTGAGTCAGATCCAACTCATAGCAACCCGTCCTTGGGTTTCCAAGGTGGATAATGAGTGAGGAAGTTAAAAAGATACAATTTTAAAAAAGCTCTTGTGGTAGTTAGGTTTGTGTGTCAGCTTGGCTGGGCCTGGTTGAGTGGCTGGGCAGCTGGTGGTAGTTATTCCCCACGATGAGATTGGCAATCAACTCCATGGTGGGATCTACCACAAGCAACTGAGTAGCTGCCTTTGGGATATGGTCTGCTTCCTGTATGTAAGGGGAAGCCTTGGGAATGATCTCTAGCCTATGTCACTCTTGGACCCTGCATGTAGCCGTGTCATTGCTCAGCAGCCTGCTATGCTCTGCCGACCTTGGGGCTTACAATGGACTTAAGTTAATGGCCTGCCGTCTGGTTTGGTAACATCAGGACTGTGCCTTTTTACTTGTCACCTTGGGGCTTCACAGCCTCAGAAGCCAGCAGCTGTCTGAGTGAAGAAACGCCTCTAGCTCTTGTGGGCTGGGAGCAGGAGGCAGAGCTGGACCCCAAGGTTGAGGGGCTTTCACCCAGCCCCTAGAACCTGGCACTTTGAACTTGGACTTAAAGCCTCAAATTGTAAGAATAAACTCCTGTTTGTTAAGGCCATCCCATTTGTGGTATATATTTCTTGTCAGAGCGGCACTAGGTAACCGGAACAGCTCTCATCAAGTTGATTCTGACTCCTGGCAAACCCACATGTGTCAGAGTACAACTGTGCTCTGTAGGGTTTCCAATGGTTGATTTTTCAGATCTAGATCACCAGGGCCCTTCTAAGTGGACTTGACCTTCCAACCTTTCAGTTAGCAGGTAAGCACATTAAAGATTCACCACTCAAGGATAACTAAATAGTGTGTTGCTCTCAGGGGCCAATGAGTCGATTCCAATTCATAGAAACCCTATATGACAGAGTAGAACTGCCCCACATGGCTTTCTAGGCTGTAATCCTTATGGGAGTGGATCACCACATCTTTCCCATGGAGCTGCTGGATGAATTCCAATTGCCCACCTTTCCATTAGCCAAGCGCTTAACCATTGTGCCACCAGGGCTCCTTACCTAAAAACAATAGAGGCTTTAAAAAAAAATCTTGCTAGAGGCAGCCAGGGAGAAGCTGAAAGAGGGTTTTTAGGACACTCTAAGCTTCTTGCGTGTCCTAAAATAGGCAGGAAAGTGACAGGCAGGAACTTTGTCACCTGCATGCAGCCCTCTCTGTGTCCTATGTGTGGTCCTCTGGGCAGAGGCCTTTCTCTGGGCAGAGCTTTCCAGAACGGTGCTTCTCAAAATGGGGTATTTGAACCAGCAGCATCCCATCACCAAGCTTGTTAGAAGTGCAAATCTCACTCTAGACCCATGGGATCAGCATCTGCTTTTCAAAAAGAGCCCCAGGTGACTCCTGTGTACTGTCCATTGAAGTTGAGAAATGACACGTTTCATTTCTTAATTTGTGAAATACTTAAAATATCCCAAGGAGTGTGAGAATAATGCAGCAAACACTTAGGAGACTACAGCTACAGATATAGCAAATTTTAGTATTTTGGGACTGCAGCCAGACTCAGTGTTCAAGCTAGGAGGTAGGTATCTTCAAGACAATTTGAGCTCTAGCCAAGATGATCAAGACGGTTTAACGTACTGATAACACCTCAGGGACCTTAAGAAGATGGTTGCAGCTCAAACTGGCACCTGCTGGAATCAGATTCTCCTGAAGAAATGGTACACCATTTTTAAACCTTTCGTGACCTGTGGGACACATATTGCCCAGCAACGTTTTCAGCTTTTCAGGTTTCTTGGGAAGCAGCTATATCAGTTTGAGTATGTGTTGCTGTCTGGCAGGGACCTGTATACTGTGTGAATCTAAAGAAATGGGTCTCACCCCACCAATTCTACCACCAAAGTCTGCTTGGGACATATGTATCCCACGTATTTATATAAAAATCCATATTACCTGAAAAGCTTTATTTCCCCTTGATTTCTGCATGTCTTCCATTATGAAGACACATAGTAGTCTCAACCAAAATTTCAAAGCAGAAAATAACTTGTCATGAAAGGGTTATTGATCATATATACCTGGGCAACTATGAAAACCACAATGGCATGAACCTGGAGCTTTATTACCAGGAAGGCAGACCTCCTTCCTCCTCCTCTGCTTTTCCCTTCTCCTTTCTCCCCACCCCTTCCATGCTGATATAGATGCTTGTTTTTAAAAACCAAAACCAAACCCACTGCCACTGAGTTGATTCCAACTCATAGTGATCCCCATTGGGTTTCCAAGGCTGTAAATCTTTATGGAAATTAGCATTTTGACAAATTTACTTCTGATCTATGCATTTCTTTTCTTATTAAAACACTAGCAATATAGTCCCCCTCTCACCATCACATTTTTCTCTTTCCCTGCCTGAAGTCAGCTGCTTCTATGAGTTGGTGTGTTTCCTTCCCTGTATTTTATTTACAGTCTCTGGGTGATTCAAGTGGTTTGCAGTCAGCTACTAACCTAAAGTTTGGCAGTTTGAATCCACCCAGTGGTGGCACAGAAGACACGTCTGGTGATCTGCTTCTGTTAAGATTATAGCCAAGCCCTTGGTTACCCTTCAGGTCTGGAAATTACTAACATGGGTTCCAGCCAAACAATAGACAGCCATATAGGGTGAACATTTAAACCAGGTAGATACACTCCTTAGAACGATCAATCATGGGAGCAGAGATGGGTATATTTGCACAGGAAGATGGCTCAGGGGTCAGGAATCCATAGGAAAGAAGAACACAGGAAAGAGGTAACTACAGGGAGGAAGTGGGAAGAGAGCTGTTACATTGTGTAAGTTGCAGTCAGTGTCCTGAAATAAAATGTGTATGAACTGCTGTATGGAAAATGAATTTGCTCTATAAACTTTCACCCATATCACGATAAAAATTAATAATAATAAAGACAACCCTAGGGGCAAGGAGAAGCTTCTGAGGCATATTAAGCCCCTGCCCCATCCTAAAAGAGAAAATTATAGCCAAGAAAACCTCATAGAGAAGTTCAATTCTGTAACACATGGGATCACCATGAGTCAGAATTGACTCAGCAGCAACTGGTTTAGTGTTGGGCTTATTTTATTGACTTCTTTATAGGAGCTGTGGTGGTCTAGTGCCTAAGGCATTTATTTGACTGCTAACCAGAAGGCTCGCGGTTCAAACCCACCAGCCACTCCTCGGAAGAAAGGTAGTGATACAGCCTCAGAAACCCAAGGAGGGGTCACTATGATCAGATCTGACTTGACGGCAGTGTGCTTCTTTATTTACAAATTTTAGAATCCATAAACATTTACGTCAGCATCATATCTTAGAGATTTATCCATGTTGATATATAGAGTCTGAGTCCACTTATTTTAATAACTGTGTGGTATTCCTTTGATTGTATATTGTGAAATATATTTATTAGTTTAGTGGGACATTTAGATCATTTCCATTTTCTTTTCTTTAAAAAAAAAGCTGAAATTAACATTTTCAACTCTCTTTGTGCACATGTGACAGAGTTTCACAACTGCAATTACAAAGAAGAGGGTATTCTGAGTTACCCCATATTTAGATCTTTGTATTTATTGGATTTTGCCAAATTGTTCTCCAAAGGGGTTGATTCAGTTTACACTGCTGTCAACCATATGTGAGTATTCCTCTATATTCAAGTCCTTGCCAACATTTGATTTTGTTGGTGATTTAAATACTGTGGGCTGGCTAATCTAATACCTGGCTTAACCCTTTCTGCCTTTCCTACCCCACTACACAGTTGGAAAACTAAATACCAACATTCTCATCTCTCTTTCTTCTGGGATGTCCATGTATGAGAGTTCTGGACACTGTATCTCTTGTGTTTTATGATTTTTAAAAATAAATTTATTAAGATATAACTTTCTTATTTAATTTACTTAAAGTCAATAATTCAATGGTTTTTAGTATATCATCAAGACAATCAATTTTAGAATATTTTTATCACCTCAAAAAGAAATCCCATGCCCTTTAGTATGACCCACGATGACAATAGGGTAAGAATCGGCATGAAACAGTTCCCAGAAGGCAGAGATCAATTGCATCTCCAGTTTGCCACTTCTCCGTAATTTTTGACACCAGTGAACTATATGGCACACACTTACTGGCTGTAGCCACTCAGGCCTAGGTCAGACCTTAAAGATAATACCATTCTTGGTGTGTTAGACTGTGTTCTCTAGAGAAGCAAAACCAGTAAAGCTTATATATAGAGAGAAATTTATCTTAGGAAAATGGCTCACACACTTATAGAAGCTGGCAAGTCCCAAGTTCTTGGATCAGTCATCAAGCTGGAGGCTTTTCCCAACTCAATGCAACTGCAGGGGCAGACAAGCTCAAGGGTGGCAGGCAATATAGTAGCTGTTGACTCCAAGTAATGACGAATCCAAGATCTCTAGGCTGAATGGTGGATTGTTTGCTCACAGACTGTTATAGGCAGCACAACAGAATCCCGATCCACAGAAGAGTATCTCTTTACTCAGGATGTCCATAAATATACTGGAAGCAGGCCACACCCCTAGGGAAACTCCCTTTCAAAGGATTGGCTGCTCAAAACATATACATCTGATCCCATCATGGGAACAACCCACATCACAATTGCTTAATCCACACAGAATTGTGGTCCAGCCAAGTTGACACACAACTCCAACTATCACACTTGGGATGGTGAATTTGCTGGAATGACGCAAAGAACTCACAGAAGATATTATAATGATGACTATCTGTTTTATTATAGTAAAAGGATATACATCAGGGTCATAATAAGGAAAATATGTATGGTCAGGGTCTGGGAAAGTTCCCAAAATGGGGCTGCTGTCTCTCAAAGAGAGCATGTTACCTTCCCTTCACCCACAAGGAAGCACTCTGAGCCTTAATGTCCCAGGCTTTTATGGACCAGTCCTGCGTGATAGGATAAATCCTGCCTCCTGAGGTTAGTTGATATTGGCCTCCTGGGTGAATATTTTCTAGTCTGGCCAGTCTCCACTCACCAGCTCATCCTCAGGTGGAGCCTGGAAGTCCCAGACCAAGGCACCCCAATGATTCCAAGGATTATTTTTCTGGAGCCAAAAGACAAAGGCCACTTAGTAATTTGGTCCTTTAAGCCACTTCTCCCCACCACCTTCACCACCACTCACCATCACTATCACTCACCCATTCTCCAGCCTAAGGAACTGTTCTACTTTCTGTCTCTATAAATTTCTCTATTCTGGATTTTCATCTAAGTAGAGTCGTATCATATGCTGACTTTTGTGACTGGCTCCTTTGATTTAGCATAATGTTTTCAAGGTTCATCCAAATTGTAGCATGTATCAGAACTTTATTCCCTTTCATGGCTAAATAATATATTCCATTGTTTGGGTATACCACTTTTTTTTTTTTTTCCAGAAGGTAAATTAGTGTTTTAATTATTCATCAGACTTAATTTTATAAGCAATTCTCAGTCATCATAATCTAAAAATTCTTCATCTGTATCATGATTGCAATTTTGATTGCTATCGTAATCACTTACTTTGCTCTGTTCCCTCCTTGAGAAGTTTGACGTTGTTTTGGTTACTTAGTACTGCTCTAATAGAAAATACCACAAATGGGATGGCTTGAGCAATCAAGAGTTTATTCTCTTAAAGTTTGGGGGCTTTGAGTCTGAATTCAAAGTTCCAGGCTCTAGGGGCTGGGTGAAAGCCCCTCAACCTTGGGCTTCAGTTCTGCCTCCTGCTCTCGGCCCACTGAAGCTGGAGGCTTTTCTTCACTCAGACAGCTGCTGGCTACTTGGATTTGTGCTGACAAATCTAAGGTTGACAGGTAACAAGGCACAATCCCAATAATACCAAACCACACGGCAGGCCATTAATTCAAGTCCATTTAAAGTCCCAGGATCAGCAGAGCATGGCAGGGTGCTGAACAACGACTCAGCTACATGCAGGGTTCAAGCATGCCATGAGCTAGAGACCATTCCCCAAGGCTTCTCCTTATATACAGGAAGCAGACCACATCCCTACTCAGCTGCTCACAGTAGATTCCACCATGGAGTCTCATCATGGGGAATACTACATCCAGCTGCCTAGCCACTCAACCACGCCCAGCCAAGCTGACACACAAACATAACCACCACAAACGTTATGAGAACAAATCCTGGAGTGAGACTACCAGCATTCACAGCCTGGGTTTGTGATTTTAGGCAAGGTGATTCTTTTTTTTTTTTTTTCCTTTTATTGTACTTTGGGTGCAAATTTACAAAGCAGATTTGTTTTACATTCAACAGTTCGTGCACATCTGATTTCATGGCCCTGGTTACCATCCTGAGGCATAACAAGCTCTCCTCCCCTCTGCTCCCTATGACTACCTGCTCCCTGTGCCCTTCTTATATACACATTGCTGTCTGTCTAGCTTTCCTCTGTATGAATGTTGCCCCTCTGATGTCTCACGGCTGATTGATCTGAGGGGTGCATCTCCCTAGAGTAGGTGGGTGCATCGCCCTTGGGTAGGTGTTCTGCATGTAGGTGTTTGTTTCCACTCTTGGGCTGAGAGCCAGTCCATGGGAGTGAGTCATTTTCTAGGCCAGAAGGGTAACCCGGGGCCATAGTCTTAAGAGTTCCACCAGTCTCTATCCAACCAGCAATTCTGGTCATTCTTGGATATACATTTTGTTCATTCATCTATCCATTGAAGGACATTTGCATTGTTTACACTTTTTGTCTGTTATGAATAAAGCTGCTATAAACATTTGTATACAAGTTTTTGTGTGGACATATGTTTTCATTTCTCTTGGGTGAATTTCTGGCAGTGGAATTACTGATTCCTATGGTAAATCTATGTTTAATGATTTGAGGAACAGCCAGACTGTTTTCCAAAGTGAGTGATTCTAGCCACCCTCCAAAAAAATGAAACTTACTGCAGTCGAGTGGGATTCAACTCATAGCAACCCCTCCTTGAGTTTCTGAGGCGATACCACTATGGAAGTAGATTGCCCCATCTTCCTTCCGAGGAGTGGCTGGTGGGTTTGAACCGCCAACTTCTGGTTAGCAGTGAAGTGCCTTAGGCACTACACCACCAGAGCTCCCCTACCCACCCTATTGGTTGAGAAGTGCTATCTCATTTTGGTGTTGATTTGTATTTCTCTGATGGCGAATGTTGCCATGCATCTTTTGATATACTTATTGGCCATTTGTATGTCTTCTAGGAGAAATATCTATTCAGAAAGAATTCTTTCATCATTTTTTTAGATTGGTTTATCTTTTATTATTGAATTGTAAAGATTCTTAAAATTCTTCTGGATACAAGTGCCTTTGTGACATGTGATTTGTGAATATTTTATTCCATTTTGTGAGTTATCTTTTCATTTTATGGTATTCCTTGAAGAACAAAGGTTGGGCGATCTACTTCCGTAGTGATACCACCTTGGAAACCCAAGGAAGGTTTGCTATCAGTCAGATACGACTCCACGACTCCACGGCAGTGAGTTCTTCTTTTTTTTTTTTTTTAAGAACAAAAGTTTTTCATTTTGATGAAGTCCAATTTATCTTTTTTCCTTTGGTGTCATATCTGAGAATCCTTTGCCAAATCCAAGATCGTGAAGATTTACCCCTATGTTTTACCTCTTACATCTCGGACTTTGATCCATTTTGAGTTAATATTTGTATATGGTGTGAGATAGGCCCTGTTTTATTAAGGATAAAAAACAGCAGCAAAATTTCAACTTTTGTTAAGAATTGGTTGTATTAGTTATTTTGTTCTTTTTGACCTTTCTGGATGTTCAAAATACTTCACACAGGAGAAGTCAGCTGGGAGGCTCTTAAAGCATTTGCTTATCTGATAAAGAGGATCCATGCCATTAATTCACCTCTTTCTTCTCTGTTTCTGGCTTTAAATCCGGGTGAGATACCTGGGGCACAGAGCAGCTACATTGCAACCACGAGTAAGGTGCCCAAGGGCCAACAGCCACAGTCACTTACTTTCAGACTTCTTGTTACATGAAAACAAAACCCAGTTCCAGTGGCTGTTGAGTTACTCTGTCTCACGGCGACCCCATGTATGTCAGAGTAGAACTGTTCTCTACAGGGTGTTTTTTTTTTTGTTTGTTTGTTTTTAATAATAGTGTATTGTGTTTTGGGTAAAAGTTTACATAGCAAATTAAGTTCCCATTTGACAATTTCTATACAAATTCTTCAGTGACATTAGTTACATTTTTCAAAATAAGTCAACATTCTCTTTGATTTGCATTCTTGTTGTACCCTTTCCAGTGCTCTAGTTTCCCTGCTCCCTTATCATCTCATCTTTGCTTTTCAGTGATTGTTGACCTTTTGGTCTCATACACATTTTTTTTTTTTTT
>NW_006922304.1:807028-809589 GCF_000298275.1 Orycteropus afer afer | reverse complement strand
GGAAGGAAGATGGAGCAATCTACTTCCGTAGTGATACTGCCTCGGAAACCCAAGGAGGGGTTGCTATGAGTCAGGTCTGACTCGATGGCACATAACAACAACAACAATAGTGCTGCTCTAACAGAAAATACCACAAGTGGATAGATTTAACAAACAGAGATTTATTCTCTTACAGTTTAGGAGGGTAGAAGTCCGAGTTCAAAGTACCAGCTCTAGGGGCTGGGTGAAAGCCCCTCAACCTTGGGCTTCAGCTCTGTCTCTTGCTCCCAGCCCCCCTGGGGCTGGAGGCTTCTCTTAACTCAAGCAGCTTCTGGCTTTTTGACAAGTAAAATGACACAATCCCAAGATTATTAAGCAACATGGCAGGCCACTAATTCAAGTCCAGAAACTGTCCCAATATTGGCAGGCAACATGGAAAATTGCTGAATGAAGACTCAGCTAAATGCAGGATCTGTTGTTATTGGTAGGTGCCATCAAGTTGGCTCTGACTCATAGTGACCCTATGTACAACAGAACGAAACACTGCCCAGTCCTGTGCCAGCCTCACGATACTTGTTATACCTGAGTCCATCATTGCAGCCACGGTGTCAATCCATCGCATTGAGGGCCTTCTCCTTTTTTGCTGACCCTCCACCTTACCAAGCATGATATCCTTCTCCAGGGAATGGTCCCTTCTGACAACATGACCAAAGTATGTAAGATGAAGTCTGGCCATTCTTGCTTTCAAGGAGCATTCTGGCTGTACTTCTTCCAGGACAGATTTATTAGTTCTTTTGGCAGTCCGAAAGTAATGGTACTTTCAGTATTCTTCTCCAACACCACAACTCAAAAGTATCAACTCTTCTTTGGTCTTCCTTATTCATTGTCTGGCTCTCACATGCATATGAGGTGATTGAAAATACCATTGCTTGGGTCAGACGTAAGTTAGTCTTCAAAGAGACATCTTAGCTCTTTAGCACTTGAAAGAGGTCTTTTGCAGCAGATTTGCCCAATTCAGTATGTCATCTGATTTCTTGACTGCTGCTTCCATTGGTGTTGATTGTGGAATCAAGTAATGTGAAATTTTTGACAACTTTAATCTTTTCTCCATTTATCATGATGCTGCTTATTGGTCCAGTTGTGAGGATTTTCATTTTCTTTATGTCAAGAAGTAATCCATACTGCAGGCTATAGCCTTTAATCTTCATCAGTAAGTGCTTCAAGTCATCCTCACTTTCAGCAAGCAAAGTCGTATCATCTGCATATCACAGGTTGTTAATGAATCTTTCTCCAATCCTGATGCCATGTTCTTCTTCATATAGTCCAGCTTCTTGGATTATTTGCTCAGCATACAGATTAAATAAGTATGGTGAAAGGATACAACCTTAATGCACTCCCTTCCTGATTTTAAACTATGCAGTACCCCCTTGATCTGTTTGAACGATAGCCTCCTGGGCTATGTACAGGTTCCTCATTGAGCAAAAGTAAGTGTTCTGGAATCCCCATTCTTCTCAATGTTATCCGTAATTTGTTATGATCCACACAATTGAATGCTTTTGCATAGTCAATAAAACACAAGTGAACATCTTTCTGGTGTTCTTTGCTTGTAGTCAAGATCCATCTGTCATCAGCAATAATACCTCTCACTCCACGTCCTCTTCTGAGTCCCACTTGCATTTCTGGAAGTTCTCTGTCAATGTACTGCTGCAACTGTTTTTGAATTATCTTCAGCCAGATTTTACTTGTGTGTGATATTAATGATATTTTCAAATAATTACCACATTCTGTGGGATCATCTTTCTTTGGAATGGGTGCAAATATGGATCTCTTCAATTAGTTGGCCAGTTAGCCATCTTCCAAATTTCTTGGCAGAGACAAGTGAGTGCCTCCAGCGTGGCATCCATTTGTTGAAACATCTCTATGGGGATTCTGTCACTTCCTGGAACTTTGTTCTTTGCCAATTCCTTCAGTAAAGCTTCAACTTCTTCCTTCAGTACCATTGGTTCCTGAAATGGATGAACATCGACAACTTCTTTTTGGTATAGTGACTCTGTGTATTCCTTCCATCTTCTTTTGATATTTCTTGCAGCATTCAATATTTTGCCCATAGACTCTTTCAATATTGCAACTTGAGGCTTGAATTTTTTCCTCAGTTCTTTCAGCTTGAGAAGTGCTGAGCATGTTCTCTAACTCCAGGTCTTTGCACATTTCATCATAATAATTGGCTTTGTCTTCCAAAGCTGCTCTAAGCATGCCAAAAAGCTCAAGACCTTTCTCAAAGTGTCATAAATACTGGAAGCAGAACACATGCCTAAGGTAGCTACTCAGGTGCTCTCAGCAGATTCCACCATGGAGCTGATTACCAGTCTCATTATGAGGAATAAGTATATCCAGCTGCCCAACCACTGAAAACCAGGCCCAGCCAAGTTGACATATAACCTTAATTACCACAGTCTCCAACTTTAAAAAGTATCTCAAGGTGACAGTCTCAGGGAGTCCTCTGTCTCCACTGCTCTAGCAAGTTTGGACTTTTGAAGAATTTTAGTTCTGTTCCACATTTTTCTCCCTTTCTATCATGGTCC
>NW_006922304.1:796374-800911 GCF_000298275.1 Orycteropus afer afer | reverse complement strand
TGGGAGGAACGGTTGGTGAAAGGGCTGGAGGGAGGCAGCATGTTTGGCCTTGCAGTAATAGGCCTTGGGTTACTGCTGTCTTCCTCTTGTGAGATTAGGGGAGGTCGGAACATGTGGCCTCCTTGCCGTTTTTGCACCAACTATAAAAAAATGGCACAGTGCATGTGTCTGACCTTCTCTAACTTCACAAGGGGGAAGGAGAATCATTATCAGCATCAACTGCCCAAGGCTGATTCCTATGAAGCAGAGGTCAGAGATCTTCTTGCCAGCTTTTTTACTAATTCTTATACCAGCTCTCCCTTCTATGACATTCTCTTCTTCTCTGCTGGGTTCAATAATTCATTGTAATGACCACACAAAACTCACAGACAAAACTTGCAATTATGAGGTTTATTTAGGATGTTACAATTCAGGATCAGAAATGACTCAGCATACAGTTCTTTGATCAGGACAGCCTCTTCTCAGCCATGCTGGCAGGCAGGCCTCTTTCTGGCCTCCAGCCCCTTGGCCTCTTATGCTGACCCAACCTCTTCCCTGCTCGGGCAAGTGTTACAAAGCTCTTTTGCTCTACCAGTAAGTGCCCAGAGTCACCCCCCTCCACTGGTAAGCGATGGCTTGAAGGCACTCAGCTATCTTGCTCTGTGTATTGGGGGGCCTAGTTCTGTCAGGTACCTGAAGGCACCTCACTCTGCTAGGAAGCCTCCTGCCTGAAGGTGCTTAGCTCTCTTGCTCCTTTGGCCAGAAAGCCCACCATGGCATCTCCTGCCTGTCTCCTGATTCCGCTGCCTCTGCTGCTGTCATTTCTCTGCTGCTGCTTCTTGCCATCTCTTACCATCTCTAGTGTTAGAGCTCTCTGTCTTCTGGGTCTAGGAGGTTCCCAGCACAGGGACCCTGAGTCCAAAGGATGCAATCTGCTCTCATCCCTTCTTGGTGGCACTCAAGTGTCCCTTTCTGCCTCGGGGATGCCTCATTTTAAGCCTAGAAGGAAGGCAACACTAACCAATCCCCTCTTTAGTGTTCCATATACCTTATTTGCATGGTTTCACCCCCAAAAGGGTGCCATGCCCCTCACTGACATTATTAACAAGCTATCCAATCCCCTTGGTGAGCCACAAGTGCCATTTGGTGGAAGTCACAAAGACTATGCCTAGAAGGGCCATATTAAGTAACTCACTGCACTGCAGTTGCCAAATTATACACCAGATTCTTTAGCAGAAACATCCGCTTCTCTTGTGCTCTTCTTAGTGTCATAGTTTACTGTGGTCAAGCTGTGCTCATTATATCCACATTTGGAGCTACTTTTCCCATCACCAAAATTCACAGGGTTTTCAACTGCTGATTTTTCAGAAGTAGATTGCCAGGTGTTTTTTCTGAGGTGGACTTTCTCTGGGTGGCCTTGAACTTCAAACCTTTAGGTTAGCCTCTGAGCACATTAACCCCTGGCACTACCCAAGGACACTGTGAAAAAATAACCTCCTATGAGTTACTGTTACTCAGATCTTCTGTTACTTGTAGCCAAATGCATTCCTGACTAATGTAGCCAGGCTGGTTAATTTTTGCCAAGGCAAAGGATGTAGAATTTGTGCTTTAATATGCATTTCTCTAGTTACTGAAGAGGTTATTAATAAGTGCTGTAATCATAATTGCTGCATTGTAATGTATGTTTTACACATTGTTGCATTGGGTTAGCTCATGTTTTAGTCATAATTGTTATCTATATAAAAGTTGTTGAATCTTGTTTCTTAGTTTGGATATTAGGGAGGTTTTTTGTTCCTTGGGGGTTATAAAAATACCTGTGAGACCATCTGGGCTTGGTAATATGTTTTTCCACATAATTGTCCCCTTCATCTAATTTTCCACATACACAATGTAAGATACAGAGTTCAGATCTTGTCAAAGTTGGGTAAACAAGGAGGCAAAGAAAGAAAAAGATGCTTTAATTCATCTCTGATAAGCCACACCACAAAAAGAGATGGGGATAGTTTCACTGTTTTCTCTGTAATGCCAGTAACACTTATGAAAGACTTTTTTATCATGACTTTTAAAAAACTATTAACAGAGGACATTCTGGGTGTGTAGGGGAGAGAGGTGAACAAAGATCCACAAGCCAGGCAGGAACGCAAAAAGTAATTTCAGGCAAAGGTGAGTATCAACTTTGGCAGAGAAAAGGCTTTGCTGGGCAGGTATGGGAGATAAGGCAAGGAGCTCATCTGGCATGGAGGTTCAGAGGCCAAGTCAAGGAGGGAGAACTTTATCCTGTGGGCACCTGGTCTTCAGCCTTTTGCTGAATGCACTATTTTGGAGAGAACTGCAGGGCAGGAGAGGGAAAAAGACAAAACCTCCTTTTCTTACTACTTTTAAACCTTGTTTTAAAAAGATTGCTTGGGGTAGAGGAGTGAGTAGGATAAGGAGATGGGGGAGGAGTGCAAGGAGTCAAGAATAAGCCTTAAAGTGGTGGTTCTCAGGTATGAACAGGCATAAAAAGCCAGCAATAAAGGGGAGGATTTGGACTAGGTTTGGGATGAAGGGTGTGATTGTGGCCTTGGGACAAGAATGCACTGGGGGTTGGTAGATCCAGGTCTTTGCAGCTGGGTGACCTTGGACAAGTTACTTAACCCCCAGAGCTTTGGGATACCAGAATGAGATCTCTGATTTTCAACTGAATTCTACGTAGTTTTACATTCCTGTGGCTTAGCTACAGGAACCTGGGTGTCAGAGGGGTGGGGGAAACTTCAGAATCTCAAGGTCCCCCCTTCAATCCCAACACCTCCCCTATCATATCTGACTTGTATACCGCACACTGGGGTTCTGAGCTGTAACATCTGTGTTTGGGAGACCAAAAGATTTTGAAGTTTTTAAAAAATTAAATAGTGAAAAGTAACTGCCTTGGATATTCAATAGCCATTGGGACATTTTAAACAGTAAACAAAGCATTCTGAAGCTCAGGTGGTGTAGTGGGCAAGACATTTATTTGGCTGCTAACCAGAAATCAGCGGTTCAAACCCACCAGCTGCTCTGTGGGAGGAAGATGAAGCAATCTGCTTCCATTAAGATTTACTACCTTGGAAACAAATTGGGGTTCTCTATGAGTCAGAATGACTAGATGGAAGTGGGCTTTTTTTTTTTTTTTTTTTTTTGGAGATAAAGCATTCTAGAACAATAAATTCATAATGATGTGCAAAATGGGTTTGGGAGGAGAGAGACGAGACCCTTGCTCTTCAAGGTGTGGTCTATAGACCAGCAACATCAGCATCACCTAGAAAGAAGTGTATAAGAAATGCAGAATTTCAAGCCGAACTCCAACCCACAGAATTAGAATATGCATTTTAACTTTAGGTAACTTAGACACTTGTAGACAGGCTGTAAGTCATTCATCATGCCTAAGACTAACCATCTCTCCACAGAAGGCTACTCTTGTTCAACCCTTTCCTACTTCATTGATCACCCAGGAAGTCAACTTTGAAATCTGGATGGCATCCCAAACTCCTGCCTCACTCTCTTGCTCAAAATCCACCCACTGGTACTCCCAAGTCTGTATTAGTGAGGGTCCAAAACAAGGGGGTTCAAAATCAATCACCTACTAGAGCCAGGGAGGTCCCATAATTGAGAGAAGGAGCCTTTGGTGTGAAGACTGGTGAATAGCAGAGAGATGCCCCCACCTCTTACCTCCATGGGGTCAGAGGACACTCAGCTCAGGCGCAGCAGATTGTGGCATTGCCAAAACATAGGGAATGAATTTTCAAGAGCAACATGGAATCCAGGATTCAATGAGAAATAATCTGACTTTTTATTTCCGGTAACCAATTTTTTAAATCATACTTAGTTTGAGAAAACTTTTAAAAACTAAAAAAAGAATTTCAAAAAAAGCTTCTATTCTTCCAACTCAGGGGAGAAGAAAGAATGGGAAGAAAGGAAGTAAGGATCCTATTGGTCAAAACAGACACATCTGGGAATGTCATTGGGTGGATTTGGTGACAGGGTATGGGGCAAGAGAGTGACAGAGGAGTTAGAGATGTTGTACTGATTTCATGGTGGGCTTCCTGGGCGATCATGGAAGTAGGAAAAGGTAGAGGGAGAGCAAGCATCTGTGGAAAGATGGCTAGTCCTATTTTTGGCACGATGAATGACTTATAGGCTCTCTGGCTTCACATCCGTGATAGCGGATGCTGTGTTGCCCTGAAAGAGAATGAGGGACCACTTAGTGTAGTGATACAGGACTATCATCACACTATAATAAGTAAAACAAAACAAAACAAACAAATAAAAAAAAACACAGGGTATGTGCGGGGGACATGAAGCTTAATTGGAAGAACATACTACACAAAAACATTGTTCTACATCCTACTTGGGTGAGTAACAACTAGGGTCTTAAAAGCTTGCAGGAGGCCATCTAGATGCAAGGATGGCTCTCTCCCCATCCAGAGCAAAGAAGAGTGAAGAAAACCAAAGATGCATAGAAACAATTAGTCCAAGGGACTAGTAGACCATGTGATCCTCAGCCTATATGACCATTAGACCAGAAGAACTAGATGGTGCC
>NW_006922304.1:794685-796274 GCF_000298275.1 Orycteropus afer afer | reverse complement strand
AGTTCTGGTCTCAGGGTAGATGAGGCTGTAGCTCATGTTGGCTATTAGCCCTGTATATCAGTTTCTTCTCCAAGACTTTGGTTTCCTTCTCTCTCTTTTGCTCCTTAGTTGTATCTTAGATGGCTCCTCACAAGCTTTCAAAATCCCAGACACTACTCACCTCACTAGGATGTAGAACATAAATGCTGTGAATTATATTATGCCAATTGACTGAGCTGTCCCATGAGACTAAGTTTTAAGCCTTCAAACACAGAAAACTAATTTTCCAAGATGTTTGATTATACATGAGAAGTATCTGTAACTGGGTCCTCTATGAACATGTATGCATGTACACACATATCTGTATGCACACATATGTATAGATACTTCTATCTGTGCACATATATGAATATACCTGTACCTATTAATGCATATGTGACCCTACATTTGTTTTTTTTATTATTACTGGAATTGTTAATATAAAAATGATGTGCCAGAGGCATCTGACCTCCTCTAACTTCACAATGGGATGAGAATCTTTATCAGCATCAACTGCTCAAGGTTGATTCTTATCAGGCAGAGGTCAGACATATCTCCTCTTGCCCACCTTTTTACCAATACTGACACCAGCCTCCCCTCCCATGCATTCTCTACTTCTCCATTGTGTTTGATAATTCATTATAATGATTACACAAAACTCATAGACAATACTCACGATTCAGGATCAGAAAGGACTCAGGACAGTTCTTTGATCAGGATAGCCTCTTCTTAGCAGTGCCTGCAGGCAGGCCTCTCTCGGCCCTCATTCTCTTGGGCTGGCCTAGCCTCTGCTATGCTGGACAAGTGTTACTTTAGTGCCCCATCCCCCCAGGAAGCTTTAGCCAAAGATGCTCAGTTCCTTCTCCATGGCCTGGGGAGCCTAGTTCTGTCAAGTGCCTGGAGGCACCCCGCTCTGCCAGCAAGTCTCCTGCCTGAAGGTGCTCAGCTTTCTCGTGCTTTCATCTTTCTGCTGCTGCTTCTCACCATCTTTCCTCATCTCGAGTGCTACAGCTCTCTGTCTCCTGGGTCTAGGAGGTTCCCAGCACAGTGAGCTGGGTCCAAAGGACACTATCCACTGCTGTCTCTTCCTTTTAGTAGTAGTCAGTCCCCCCTCTTACCTTTTAAGTGGCTCATTTTAAGCCTAGTGGATGGCAAAACTGACCAATGCCTTCAATAGGGTGCCATGCACCTTATTTACATTATTAGCAAGGTAACCAATCTCATTGGTGGGCCACAAGCACTTCACTTACATAGTCTTACCCAGTCATTTGGTGGGAGTCACAAAGACTATGGCTGGAAGGACCCTATTAAGTAGTTCACTGCATTGCAGGCTACTCCCTGGCTCTTCTAGCCATGGACCCTTTCATTCTTGAAAAATTAACTTCCCCTCCCAATCATTTTACCAGTCCTTCACAATCCTTTTATTAGTCCAAAACAGTCATTAACAATTAGTCCTTCAACTATGGGGAGGAAGTGGGAGGGGAACTGTTGCATTGTGGTAAACTGTGGTCAATGTCATGAGACAAAGTGTATGTGAACTGCTGTATGGAAAGTGAATTTGCTCTGTAAAT
>NW_006922304.1:793453-794585 GCF_000298275.1 Orycteropus afer afer | reverse complement strand
AAAAAAAAAAAAAAAAAAGGACCAGGTTTACTGGTCTGATAGAGCCTGATGAGGCCTCTGACAATATGGGCCCTAGTTATCCTTCAGATCTGGAACTGAACTCACTCCTGTGGCTTCCAGCCGAACAATAGAAAAGCATATTGGGTGAATATTTACATCAGGTAGATACACTCCTTAGAATGATCAATCATGGGAGACCAGCGGGGCAATGTTTGCACAGGAGATAGCTTGGAGGGCAGGAGGGCATAGGAAAGAAGGACACAGGGAAGAGGTAACGACAGGGAGGAAGTGGGAAGAGAGCTATTACACTGTGGGAAATTGCAGTCAATGTCATGAAACAATAGTATGAACTGCTATATGGAAAATGAATTTCCACTGTAAACTTTCACCCAAATCACAATAAATTTTTTTTTTTTAAAGTTACTTGCTTGTGCCATCTGAAGGCAAGAAAAGGAGGCAGAAAATAGGTCAGGAGAGATGGAGAACAGTTAGAAGAAAGGCGATTTCCCATGGACTGAAGTGATCAGATTGCTCAGATTTCTGATTCTGCACTATTTCGTACATTTTGATAAAATAAACCTGATCTTAGCCTAAAAGTGAAGATGTGATAAATAATAGAAGAAATCTGTAGAACCTATATTTAAATGGCTTTAATGCTTGTATCTCTATCAGACCATGCATTCTACTTTTTGGTACAGAGTATGGTCAACAGCACATGAAAAGGGCTTTTAGAGCAGCCCACCAGTCATCAACATTCTTCCCAGCATGTGCAAGCATTAATCGTTATGGATCACCCATCCCCTGGTACCAAATGGAGTGGCCAGGAGTCCTGTTTAAAAAGTAACTACAGTGCACCATCGATGATGGGACAAAACAACAGTTTGTCCTGACATGCAACACTGAGAAAGACCCACTATTTCATCTATGATTTGGGTCAAAAAGATACCGAACCCAAATAGAGTCCTGAGGAAACATTAGACAAACCCAAACTGAAGGACATTTTGCAGAACAGGTGACCTGGACTCAAGAATGTCAATGTCATAAAAGGCAAAACAAGGCAAAGGAACTTCTCCAGATTAAGAGAGATTAAAGAGACCCGAAAATGAAATCCAACATGTAATCCTTGATTAGA
>NW_006922304.1:792102-793353 GCF_000298275.1 Orycteropus afer afer | reverse complement strand
AAAAAAAAAAAAAACAGAAAAAAAAAAAAAAAATTAGTCCTTCAGTGTGGCAAGGAATCCTAAGGGTGAGATTACTCAGGTACCCACCATTCAGCTCTGCTGCAAGTATCCATCTGATCTGGTGAGGTTCTACAAAAGTAGTCTCAGCTTCCCATCTCTGGCCCTTGATAAAATTTAACTGAGAGAAGATTGTTACCTTGCTCTGAGCCTCACAAGTACCAGCATAGGAAACCTTTAAGGGACATTAGGTTCAGCCTCTGTTCTCTAGTCTAGCAGTGCTATAGTCCACTCTTTTACAGTTACTACTTCTACAATTACAGTTTTTACAATCACAATTAACCATGTTAACAATCAACATTCACAATTGAATAATATAGTCCTATCAGTATCTTTCCTCACCCTCTCTTCACAAGACCAGGAAAAGAGGAATTTATTCAGTGGGGATCCTCCATTGTCCTCCTTATTTTGAATGCAAGCACACTCAGGAAAGCATGTAAGCCAGCCACTTCATGCCTTTATCTCTTCCTGTTTTAGATAGCCAATGTTCCTATCCAACCTACTGAGGAGACAAGAATATGCCTTGATCTGAAGAATTTTCTGTTCTGGTCGGAACTTTGAGCATCTGTATCTGTAAGCAAAATCCAGTCCAGAGCAAACCATTGAATTGCAGCAATCTATACCAGCTCATGGTATCAAGCATCTTTCTCTTCGGGTCTGTGTTTTGGTCCTCTAGTGCTGCTCTAACAGAAGATACCACGAATGGGATGGTTTTAACAAACAGGAGTTTATTCTCTAACAATTTAGTAAGCTAGAAGTCCAAGTTCAAAGTACTAGGCTCTAGAGGCTGGGTGAAGGCCCCTTGACTTTCAGCTTCAGCTCTGCCTCTTGTATGTGGGCACCACCCATAGGCTCAATCAAGTACTGGCTGAAGGTGGTGTTACATGCTGTCTGTTATCTATAATACCCAACATTCATTGCCATCATATATATACATCTGTTTTACCACTCTAGGTAGGAGAAACATTCAATATCCAGAGTATATTTGGATAAACAGATAACCTGTGGTGTAGTAAATTACTTAGTTTGGCTTTTCTACCCATAAGTCTTTGTAAACTCCAAGGTGGGATTTTTCTATGGGCAACTGAGGAGCTCCTGATTGCTGAAGCTATCCACCTGGAGTATTTCTGTTGGGAGTGGCACAAAACAATGTTCTGGGAGGTGCCCACTCTCTCTCACATGCTTAGAGTTCTG
>NW_006922304.1:787426-792002 GCF_000298275.1 Orycteropus afer afer | reverse complement strand
CACCTGGTGGGTTTGAACTGCTGACCTGTTGATTAGCAGCCAAATGCCTTACCCACTATGCTGCCAGAGCTTAGACTGAATGTTAGATAACAGTATTATAGCAGTGTTGAATTATGTATGTGTAGAACAATGTCGTTGTTCTTGGGAGATTTATGGTGAATTGTTTAGAAGTGGAATGTCATAATGTTGTCAACAATTCTCAAATGACTCAGCAAAAAAAAAAAAAAGAGAGAGTGAGGGATTGAAGATAGAGTACACAAAGAATCTAGGTGAAGGGTTTATGGGTGTTCATTGTCCCATTTTTGTAGCTTTTCTTGAGGGTTTGAAATTTTCAAAATGAAAAGTTGGAGATTAAACACCAAATAAAATCCAGCTTGGAGGTAAAAAAGGGAACTGTCCCTTTGTAACCAATGGCATGGAAAAATTTGTATACAAATTGTTAAAGGGGAACCTAATTTGCTGTGTGAAGTTTCACCTAAAATGCAATAAAATATTATTGAATGTATATATATAATTATGTGAACAAGTGGTAAAATTACCATGATACAATAAGAGGAATTAGCTCATCATTTAAAAAAAAGAAAAGAAAAAATCAGACTGCCATAGTAAGCGCAAACCACTCTGGAGACACAAATGTGCCAGCTGAGCGCTCAAGAGGGCAAGCACTTTGCCTCTCAGTTTTCTATAAGGGAGCAGAGGTGAGCAGAAAGGCAAGGCCTAGGGTAGCCATGAGTCAGAGTGGACTCCACGGCACCTAACAACAACAACAACAACTTGCCCTGCAGCGGAGCAAGCAGATGTGGGCCAAGAGCCTGGTCCACCAAGGGGCAGGCCTGGGCGGAGAGGGAGGGGCTCAGCCCATGAGAGGACACATAGAGATGTAGAGTCAAGGAAAATAGTGCAACTGTGTGATTTTCAGTCTTGGATTTTGGGAGGAATCTTTTGCTTCCAAACATCTCTGTCACCTCCCCAAACCCCTAGTGCCTAAAAATCCACCAAAAGAGAGACATTGTTTTGCATTTTTAAGTCTCCTAATAAACTAACTCTGGTAGCATAGTGCCTAAAGCACTTGACTGCTAACCAGAAGCCTGGTGGTTCAAACCCACCAGCCACTCCTTGGAAGGAAGGTTGGGCAACCTGCTTCTGTGGTGATATCCTGCCTTTAAAACCCAAGGAGGGGTCGCTATGAGTCCAGTCCGACTCGACAGCACATAACAACAACAACAACAACAAATAAACACACAGGAGGAGATCTGCTGGAGTAGTAGATAAAGCATTTGGCTGCTAACCATAAGGTCAGCAGTTTGAACCCACCAGCCACTCTATGGAAGAAAGATGAGGCAGTCTGCTTCCATAAAGATTTACAGTCTTGGAAACCCTATGGAGCAGTTCTACTCTCTCCTAAAGGGTCACTATGAAACAACCGGCACCATGGCAGTGAGGTGGCAATAAACATACTGCTCTAAACCAGGTGCACAGTGGGCACATCTCACCTTCACTGGTAATTGGGTGATGATGATCAGCATGAATCCATCCCCATATTGTGGAAATGGATCCAGTCCTCACCTTCCCACTTTTCCATCCTCATAACCAGCTGCTCACATAGCACTCTCCTTCTTAGCTCCAGCAACTCAGAGCTGGGTCAGGGATCACAAGTTATACACCTTCCTTCAGACTACCAAAGTGACAGACACCAGCCCCTGCTGGCTCTCACTGCCCCTGGGGCTTTGTTAATTCACTGTAATGATTCACAGAGTATACCACACTTACTATGGATTTATTACAACCAAAAAAGGATACAAATGAAGAGACACATAGGGTGAGGTCTGGGAGAGGTTACAGTGTGGAGCTTCCATATCCCGAAGAGGGACATGCTACCCTCTCTCATGTATGGTCACCAACCAGGAATCTCCTCTGAGCCTTGTTGTTAGATGCCATCAAGTCGGTTCTGACTCATAGCAGCCCTGTGTACAACAGAACGAAACACTACTGCCCAGTCCTATGCCGTCCTCACAATCCTTGCTATACCTGAGCCCATCGTTGCAGCCACTGTATCAATCCATCTCATTGAGCGCCTTCCTCTTTTACTCTGACCCTCCACTGAGCCTTCAAAAAAACCAAACTCACTACTGTTGAGTTGAGTTGATTCGACTCATAGCCACCTCTCCTTGGGTTTCCGAGGTGGTGTCTCTACGAAAGTAGATTGCCCAATCTTCCTTCTGAGGAGTGGCTGGTGGGCACCACTCCTTCTGGTTAGCAGTCAAATCCCTTAGGAACTATGCCAGCAGAGCTCCCCCACTGAGCCTTAGGGATCAGAATTTTTATCAGCTTCACCACATGGCTGTGATAAGTGACATCATGCTTCCTGAGGCTTAGTCAGCATCAGCCTCCAGGTGGTCCATGTTGGTCTAGTCAACCCCCATTTATTAGCTTCAGATGTTGGCATATCTCAAAAGAACAGAGAACAAAGGTCAAATGGCTTTCTGCAAGGTCATTCCACACCTAGAATGCACATCAACTCACTACACCAGTAGGTGTTTAGAAGAATCTACTCTGAGGATTCAAAAATGGACAAGATTGGTGAGCTCTTCTTGCCTCACAGAGCCCAGAGTCCAGTCTGGAAGACACACAAGGAAATGGTGTGATATGATTTGAAAGGGCCCCTTAACTTGGACAGGTGAGGGGAAGCAGCCAGGAAAGCCTCCTCAGAGTACATTAACCAGCGCAATAAGCTAACTGAGGGTTAGGGGAGATGAGGATGTCAAAAGTGGGAAGAAGAGGAAGTGAATTCAGACAGATCTTTTTGGATTGCAGCTCTTTCCTTTAAAGTTGTGCAGCACTGAGAAAATTACTGAACCTCTCTGAGCTCCAGTATCTCAGAATGAAAATGGAGAAAATAATGGCCTTCTTGCAGAGGGTAAGGGAAATATTGTGCACAGAGCACCTGGAACCTAGTAAGCACTCATACAGGTTACCCTGAACTTCAATTTCACATTTTTGCCTTAGGCCAGCCCTTTTAATACTTATATCTACAAAAGATTCACAACATAGACTGTTCAGAATATCTTATTTTTTTTTCCCTCACCATGATGAAACACTGTTGAGTATAATTTAAAACTATTTATCACTGACATCCTGGGTACAGTGGGAGAAGAATGTGGAACAAAACTCAAAATCATAAAAAAGACCAGGTTTACTGGTCTGATAGAGCCTGGTGAGACCCCCGAGACTATGGCCCTTAGCTACACTTCAAGCCTGGAATTGAACTCACTCACTCCCATGGCTTCCAGCCAAACAATAGACAGTCATATAGGGTGAACATTTACATCAGGTAGATATACCATTTAGAACAATTGATCATGAGAGAACAGAAAGGCAGTATTCACACAGGGAGATAGTTCAGGGGGCAGGAATGCATGGGAGAGAAGGACACAGGGAAGAGGTAACTACAGGGAAGAAGTGGGAAGAGAGCTGTTAAGTTGTAGGGAATTACAGTCAATGTCATGAAACAAAATGTGTATGAACTGCTGTATGGAAAATGATTTTGCTCTGTAAACTTTCATCCAAATCACAATAAAAATTTAGAAAAAAAGAAAGAAAATGAAAAACTACTTATTACTTATCTTTAGGCCCATAGTACTAATTTTCATATATCAACTTATCTGTTGGTTACTTTACTTTTTTAAAATTAAATCACTGTATTTAAAATATTTATTTGTTTGAAAAAGAGCATATTATTTTAATTGGCAGCTGAATTATTTTTAATTGCAACAGAAACTCCTAAAATGATTAGTAGCAAACGTAACATAATAATGGTGAAATGTCAGGGACATAGCTCAAGGGGCAGGAATGCACAGCAAAGAAGGGCACAAGGAAGAGGTAACTACAGGGAGAAAGTGGAAAGAGAGCTGTTACACTGTGGGGAATTGCAGTCAGCGTCATGAAACAAAATGTGTGTGAACTGCTCTATGGAAAATGAATTTGCTCTGTAAACTCTCACCTCAATCACAATAAAAATTTAAAAAACATAATAATAATGATGAAATGGTTAAACATTAATTTTGTATCAGGCCTTCTGTGAAAAGTTTTACATGGGTTACCTAATGCAATCTCTAAAATAACTAGTAAGAACTAACGTTTTTTCAGCACTTACTATTCTGATTGCTTTATGTATTTTTTATTGGTTTATTTTTGTTACTTACTGTTTAAGCTTTAATTTTAAACCTGATGTACTACTTGTACCTGATGTATTCTACTTATGCTTAGCTAGTGGCCTGTGGTTTTGCACAGGAAATATGATAACGAGGCTTTTTTTATTTTTTTTAATTATGATTGCTAACTTGCTAGTTATACATAAACACGTATTTAGCAAACCTTTGTCATATCAACACTTTTTACTTATATAATTAGATGACATTAATTACATTCATCGTGTTGTATATCCATTACCACTCTCCATTTCCAAAATTTTCCATCATCCTTAACAGTAGGCTCAGTGCCCCCTAAACAATTGTCCCCCCACCACACACACACACACACTCTCTTTCCCACCCCTGGTAATCAGTAATAAACTTTG
>NW_006922304.1:780699-785824 GCF_000298275.1 Orycteropus afer afer | reverse complement strand
CTGTGCAAGATTAGCCTCCTCTAAATCTATCCTTGGTCTAGAGTATACTCCAGTTCACTGACCCCCATTTTATCTTCTCAGGTGTTTATGTGTTTATCTGTAGCCTGGTGTTTGATGTTAATGGTAATGCATTATTGTGGATATACTGGTTGGTATTAGCATCTGTCCTCTATCTCTTATGTGTACAATTTGGTGTGCTCCCATTTCCTAATATGCCTTACTTATTTCACTTAGCATAATGTTCTCAAAATTCAACCATGTTGTAGAAGAATTCTTATAAATTAGTAAAATTAGACAAACAATAAGAAATGGACAAAAGACATGAATACATCCTCCAAAGAATATATTCAAACAGCCAATAAGCACACAAAAATATGTTGAATGTCATTGCCATCAGAAAAATGCAAGTTAAACCCACCATGAGATATTACTTTACACTTACAAGAATAGCTAAAATCAAATGGCAGTACCCCACTTGGAAGGGGATCGGTGCAGGAGATCCTGAATAGAGTGGAAGAACAATGTGGAACAAAACTCAAAATCATTAAGAAGATCAGGTTTGCTGGTCTGATAGAGTCTGATGACACCCCTGAGACTATGGCCCCCAGCCACCCTTCAGATCTGGAATTGAACCCATTCCTGTAGCTTCAAGCCAAACATTAGACAGACATATGGCGTGAACATATACATCAGCTGGATACTCAACTTGGAGAGATCAATCATGGGACAGAAGGACAGTGTTTGCCCAAGGAGACAGCTGGGGGTGGGAGTGCATGGGAGGGAAGGACACAGGGAAGGGGTAACTATGGGGAGGAAGTGGGAAGAGAGCTGTTACACTGTAGTGAATTGCAGTCAATGTCAGGAAACAAAATGTATATGAACTGCTGTATGGAAAATAAATTTGCTCTGTAAACTTTCATCCAACTCACAATAAAAATTAAAAAAAAAAAAAAAGGAGGAACTGGGAAAAAAAATTGAATGGCAATATCTAATGCTGGGAAGGATATGGAAGCAACAGGAACTCTCACACTGTTGCTGGGAGTGTGAAGCAGACAACCACTTTGGAAAGCTGTTTGGTAGATTCTAATATAGTTAAACATACACTTACCCAGAAACTGATGATTCTGCTCTGTACTGGAGTGTTAAAGATCCATACCTCGGGCCACACACAAAAACTAACGCCAGATGGATCAAAAACTTAAATGTGAAACTTAAAACTATAAAGTTCCTCAAGGAAAAACTAGGGGCAAATTTAAGGGCCCTAATATATGGCTATATATTATATACATAGAGAGAGAGAGACTATATATATAGTCTATGTATATAGACTATCAAGCATAACCCAAAATGCACAAACAGCAGAAGATAAACTAGATGAATGGGACCTTCTCAAAATTAAATTTTTATGTGTTTCCAAAGACTTCTCCAAAAGAGTCAAAAGAGAACCTACAGATTGGGAAAAAATATTTAGCAACGACATATCTGACAAGGGACTTATCTCTAAAATATATAGAAAACTCCAACACCTCAACAATAAAAAGACAAGTAATTCAGTTAAAAAATGGGCAAAGACATGAATAGATACTTCACCAAAGAGGATATTCAGGTGGCCAACAAAGCATGAAGTGCTCAGGATCATTAGCCATTAGAGAGATGCAAATCAAAACAACAATGAGATACCATCTGGCTCCAGCACTAGTAGCAAATTTCCACAAGACAGAAAATAACAAATGCTGGTGAGAATGTGGAGAGATTTGGACTCTCATACACTGCTGGTGGGACTGTAAAATGATCCAGCCACCGTGGAAAGCAGTATGGCAATTGCTTAAAAAGTTGGAATTAGAAATACTATCTGATCCAGCAATCCCATTACTAGATATATGTCCTGGAGAAGTGAGAGCCAGGACAAGAACAGATATATGCACACCCAAGTTCATCGCAGCACTGTTTACAATAGCAAAAAGATGGAAACAACCTAGGTGCCCATCAACAGCAGAATGGATAAACAAACTATGATACTTACACACAACAGAATATTATGCAACACTAAAGAATAATGTAGAATCAGCAAAACACTGAATAACATGGATGAACTTGGAAGATTATGCTGAGTGAAATAAGTCAATCACAGAAAGACAAATATTGTATTAGTTCACTATTGTAAAAAGTCAAGGAAAGGGGGGAGTTACTGGGAAGGGAGAGGAGGAGGATAGGTTAGGGTTGGGGATAGTAATTAGGGAGTGAAACCAAAGTGCACGAAATGTTGAATGTAAAACAAATTCTGCTCTGTCAATTTGTACCTAAAGCACAATAAAAAAAAAAAAAAATCTGTAAGTTCTTGATCCTGGGTAGGTGACGGGGTGTCATAGAAGCTAGGCTCTAGCCAGGATGCTATCAAACCCACAGTCTCTGATGAAAAGTCTAGATGTGGGATGGATTGAGATCCATGAAGCCTGAACAAGACTGGAGTTGCCAATCCAAAAAAAAAAAAAATGGGAGCAGAGCTAAAAATTATGCAAGAAAGCCATGGTTCCAAAGCAAGGGGGGTTGTCTGGAGGATCTTCAAAGGCCTAGAGTCAGAGTTTTATTGAAATACATCTATAGCAGACTACCTAACATCACCAGCTTACATGATTATAGAAATGGCCAATGTGATGCTGAAAATGCCCATAGTTTTTTAACATCGCCTGAACAACTGTGGGGTAGAGTGGATTTGGTAAAGCAGCAACGTGAGATGAACTGCTGAGCACTGGGATGTTTGGTCTGAGACTTTCTCCTTTCATTCTTTGTGCATAATGTGATATCACCACTTCCTTCTACTCAGATGCATATGTTGCTTTAGGAATAGAATTCAGTCTCTATACTTTGGTATTTTAAACTCCTTGGTATTGGTACTTAAGGCCTTATTTATTTATTTACTTTTACTGTGATTTGGGTGAAAGTTTACAGAGCAAATTGGTTTTCCATTCAACAATTCAAAAAAAAAAAAAAGTCAGGGAAAGGTTTATTTATGGAAGGAGGCTTTCTTTGTTGGTTGGCAGGGGTGGGAGGGAAAGGAGGAAGCACTGCAAAAATTAGATAAATAAATAAAAAATAATAATACACGAGGAAAAAATTATTCTGCAGGAAATCAGAAAATGTACATGAAATATTATTAAATAAAAAACACTAAATAATTTTTTTAAAAAAGACTTGTACATGAGTGTTAATAGTAGTCTTAGTCATAAGAGCCAAAAAATGAAAGAAAGAAAAAAAAAACCCACAAATGATTATTAACTCAATAGTACAAAAGAACGGAAGACCTGTCTGCAATAATAAAATGAACTATTTATATATGCAACATGTGAGCCTCAGAAACATACTGAATGAAATAAGCCAGACACAAGAGTATGTATATTGTTTATATACTATGTGATTTCCTTTACATGGCAAATTGATAAAAAAAAAAAAACACACCAAAACTCAGAAAATGGTTAGAAAAAGTGGGAGGGTACTAACTGGCCATCTACTTCCGAAAATCAGCCAATGAAAATCCTGTGTGTCACAGCAGTCCAATCCACAACTGAGTCTTGGGCCGCGTGGCTTGGGCAATGTTACTTTCATTCTGTTATACTGAGGTCGTCACGAGTTAGGGAGACCCCACGGCACCTAACAACAACTAACTGGAAAGAGGAATGATGAAAACTTTCGGGGATAAGGGAAACATTCTGTACCTTATGTGGGTGTTGGTTACATGGATGTGTACACAGGGATCAGAATTCATCCATATGTATACTTAAGATTTATACATTTTATTACCTATAAATCTAACCAGAAGGCTGGCGGTTCAAACTCACCAGCCACTCCTTGGAAGGAAAGTTGGGCAATCTACTTCTGTAGTGTTACTGTCTTGGAAACCCAAGGAGAGGTTACTATGAGTTGGATATGACTCCACAGCAATGAGTTTGGGGTTTTTTTTTGACCTATAAATCGTACTTCAACAGAATATTAAATACTAAAGATTGTTCCTAGGCTTTGGTCAACAGGTACCTTCTCGCTGATGGCCTAAAGCCCACATATCCTCCTTTTAGGTGTAGCAACACTCAAAGTGATGGTCTACCTTTAGTTAGGTTAGGGCTGCCTTCTGGGGCTGGGGCAGCTAGCTATTCAGGTGCTTTACCTGCTGGAACAGAAGAGCCAAGATGTGAAAGGAATTACAAATCAGCAAAGAAGGGGCTTGCTAGAAGGAAAGGAATTTATCTGAAGGAAAAGTTGTGTATAAAGTCCCTGGCACAGGACTGGGAACCTTGTACTTGCTCCTCTAGGGCTTTTGGACTCACACGCCCCTGTTATTCACACACCTGCCTCCTCTTTGTTCCAGGGCCAACATGCCTCCTGCAGAAGCCTTGCCTGCACACCCTCATCCTACTTCATTCAATTAATAAGTAATGACCTGGAATAAGTTTCTCCTTGTATTTGTTGACTTGTCATTGACTCCATTTAAATTGCATACTCCTGAAGACCAAGGCCACCACCCGTCTGTCAGTTTGTCTTACTGTGTTGGCATGCGTGCTCCCATGATGCTGGAAGCTATGTCATGATAGATTTCAAGTATCAGCAGAGGCACCCACTATGGGCAGGTTTCAGCAGTGTTTCCAGACTAAGGCAGACTGGGAAGAAAGGCTGGTGATCTACTTCTGAAAATTGCCCATTGAAAACCTCCTGGATCACAACAGAAGATTGACTGACTTGTTTTGCTTTGAACACATCATCAGGAGGGATCAATTGCTGGAGGATGACTTCATGTTTGGTGCAGTAAAGAGCCAACAAGGCTGAGGGCAACCTTCCATGAGATAGATTAGCACAGTAGCCACCAGGATGGACTTGAATATGCTGACAATCAAGAGGATGATGCAGAACTGGGTTACTGTGATAGATGGAGCTGTGTGTCAACTCCGATGGACCACAATTCTGTGTGGTTTAAGCAATTGTGATGTGGTCATTCCCATGATGGGATCAGATGTATATGATTTGAGCAGCCAATCCATTGAAAGGCCATAGGGGTATGGCCTGCTTCCAGTATATTTATGGACATCCTGGGAAAAGAGACACTCTGCTGTGGATCGGGATTCTGTTGTGCTGCCTA
>NW_006922304.1:778983-780453 GCF_000298275.1 Orycteropus afer afer | reverse complement strand
GTGTGTGAGCCATTTTCCTAAGATAAATTTCTCTTTCTGGTTTTGTTTCTCTAGAGAACCCAGTCTAACACATTTGGTACCGAGAGTGGGGTATTCTGTTCTGGTTACCTAGTGCTGCTCTGACAAGAATATACCACAAATGGGATGGCCTTAACAAACAGAAGTTTATTCTCTTATAGTTCAGGAGGCTAGAAGTCCAAGTTCAATGAGCCAGGCTCTAGGGGCTATGTGAAAGCCCCTCGACCTTGGGCATCAGCTCTGCCTCTTGCTCCTGGCCCACTGAAGCTAGGGGCATCTCTTCACTCAGGCAGCTACTGGCTGCTGAGGCTAACAGCCCCAACATCGACAAATAAAATGGCACAGTCCCGATGTTACCAAACCACATGGCAGGCCATTAACTCAAGTCCACTGTAAATCCCAAGGTCAGCAGAGTGTGGAAGGCTGCTGCACAATGACCCGGCTACATGCAGGGTCCAAGCATGCCATAAACTAGATACCATTCCCAAGGCTTCTCCTTATATACAGAAAGCAGACCACATTCCAAAGGCAGCTACTCCACTGCTTGTGGTAGATCCCACCATGGAATTGATTGCCAGTCTCATCATGGGGAGCTGCCCAGCCACTCGACCAGGCCCAGCCAAGTTGACACACAAACATAACTACCACTACCACAGTTACCTTTTATCTATTGTACATAATGATAAGGTCTATTGTACATAAATAAGGTCTCCATGAGTCAGAGTCAACTTGATGGCAGCTATCTATCTATCTAAAAAGCAAGGACCAAGTCTGTCCTGTGAGCTGTGGTACCTTTGGGGCCAAATCAGAGTAGACCCTCCATAAATACTGATGGCGTAATAAATAATAAACCAAAACCAAACTCACTGCCATTGAGTTGATTCTAACTCATAGCAACCGTCACTGGGTTTCTGAGGTGGTAAATCTTTACAGAAGTACATTGCCCAGTCTTCCTTCCACAGAGTTGCTGGTGGGTTTGAACCACCAACCTTCTGGTGAGCAGTCATATATCTTAGGCATTACACCACCAGAGCCCCTTATAATAAATAATACTTGTTAATAAACTAGGGTATTGTTGATATTGTTGTTGAGTCAAATGGGGAGAGACAGTGGTTTCTGTTTTTGTTTTTAAGTTTTTATTGTGATTGGGTGAAAGTTTACAGAGCAAATCCATTTTTTTTTTTTGAGTTAAGAAATACATTTTATTTACTACCATGAATTATAGAGTAAGTTAAATTTACTGCAAGTTTACATATATGTTAATGATACCACGTTTTATATAAAACCAAAAAAACCCAAACTTATTGCCATTGAGTTGGATCTGACTCATAGCAACCCCTCCTTGGGTTTCTGAGGCGGTATCACTACGGAAGTAGATTGCCCAACCTTCCTTCTGAGGAGTGGCTGGTGGGTTTGAACCACCAGCCTTCTGGTTAGCAGTCAAATGCCTTA
>NW_006922304.1:770535-778883 GCF_000298275.1 Orycteropus afer afer | reverse complement strand
TTATTGTGATTTGGGTGAAAGTTTACAGAACAAATTCATTTTCCATACAGGAGTTCACATACACTTTGTCTCATGACATTGACTGCAATTCCCCACAATGTAACAGCTCTCCTCCCACTTCCTCCCCATAGTTACCTCTGCCCTGTGTCCTTCCCCCCCATGTACTCCTGCCTCCTGAGCTGTCTCTCTGTGCATACATAGCCCTTCTATTCTCCCATGATTGAGCTCTCCAAGGAGTGTATGTACCTAATGTAAATGTTCAGCTCATACGCCTGTCTTTTGTTTGGCTGGAAGCCACAGAAGTGGGTTCAATTCCAGACCTGAAGGGCAGGTAGGGGCCATAGTCTCAGGGGTTCCACCATGCTCTATCAGACCAGCAAACCTGGTCCCTTTATTCTTTTTTTTCTTTTTAATGATTTTGAGTTTTGTTCCACATTGTTCTCCCACTCTCTCCAGGATCTCCTACATAGATCCCCGTTGGAGTGGTTGACAGTGGTAGCACCATCTAGTTCTTCTGGTCTCCATAGTTGTACAGGCTGAGGATCGCATGGTGTACCAGTTCCTTGGACTGATTGTTTCCATGCAGCTTTAGTTTTCTTCATTCTTCTTTGCTCTGGGTAAAGAGAGACCCATCGTTGCATCTTGATGGCTGCTTGCAAGCTTTTAGGATCCTAGTCACTATTCGCCAAAGTGGGACATGGGACAGTGTTTTTTGTAGTATGTTATGCAATTGAAACTGATGTCCCTTGTGACCATGATCCTGAGCCCACAAGTCCAACTACTTGTTCCCTTTGGGTTGCTGGCTGTGGATACTATCTTGTCCTTTGTCAGCTCTATTATATACCTGAGAATTCTTACAGAACACACAAATACACTTGTAGAAACATTATCTGACAACCCTATACATGGTCTTGGGCACACTCCCCACTGCATAGACATACCTAATAGTTCAGCCTGTACACCCATCTATCCACTGGTATATCAGTGTTTGCCTTCACTGACAACACAGTACTGTCTGTGCAAAAGGGTTCATCTTTGTTGTCTGTACCTCCTATGCACTTCTCTATGTCTTCTTCTTCCTCAATGCCACATGCTGATCACTCACATTTAGTACATTGCCCTTCTCTTCACCCAAATTAATACTTGTCTCTACCTATCTAGCAGTGTTCCCTTCCCTCCCCTCCCACCCCTGGTAGCCAACAAAGAAAGTTTCCTTCCATATATAAACCTTTCCTTGACTTTTTACAAATACAGACTAATACAATATTTGTCCTTCTGTGATTGACTTATTTCACTCAGCATAAAGTCCTCCGAGTTCATCCATGTTAAGCAGTGTTTTGCAGATTCTGTGTTATTCTTTAGGGTTGCACAGCATTCCATGTGTATGTACCATAGTTTGGTTATTCATTCTTCTATTGACGGGCATCTAGGTTGTTTCCATCTTTTGGTTATTGTAAATAGTGCTGCAATGAACATGGCTGTGCATATATCTGTTCCTGTCCTGGCTCTCACTTCTTTAGGATATATACCTAGCAATTGGGCAATCCTACTTCCGTAGTGATACTGCCTCAAAAACCCAAGGAGGGGTCGCTATGAGTCGGGGCCGACTCGACGGCACATAACAGCAACAACAATGGAATTGCTGGGTCAAATGGTATTTCTAATTCCAACCTTTTAAGGAATCACCACAGTGGTTGTATCATTTTGCAGTCCCACCACCAGGCATGAGAGTCTCAATCTCTCCACATCCTCGCCAACATTTGTTATTTTCTGTCTTGTTGAACTTTGCTACTAGTGCTGGGGCAAGATGATATCTCACTGTTATTTTGATTTGTGTTTCTCTAATGGCTAATGATCGGAGAGATGGTGGTTTTGAGAGAGAGCTTAAAGGTTACTGAGGGCTGGCAGATGGCAGGGAGTGCAAGGTTGGCGAGGATAAGAACAAAGCTGCAAGGTTAACTGGTGATAATGGAGACAGGCTGTTAGGAAATTTTAGAACTCAGTGGAAATAGTTTCTGGTCAGCAGAAGCAAATAAAGGAATCAGAAAGTTTTGAGGCCAGTAGACCCAGGTCAGGCTTAGCTGGCTTTTCCTCTTCCTGCCCTTCCAGGGTTTGTTGTGTGTCCCTGCTGCCTTTGTGGCCCCTCAGTTTCTGTTGGGAAGATTCATGGAGACAAAGGCCAAGTCTTTTCCTTCAGCCCTAAAGTTTTCCCGAGCTACTGGCCCTTCTTTCTAAATGTTAGCAGGCATCTCTGGTTTGGTGTCCCACAAACATCCACACCTTAAAGAGCCTAAACACTATGTTCTTCCCTCCTCTGATCTCCATTTACACTTGTTGTTGTTGTTGTTATGTGCTGTCGAGTCGCCCCGACTCATAGAGACCCCTCCTTGGGTTTCCGAGGCAGTAGCAGAGACCCCTCCTTGGGTTTCCAAGGCAGTATCACTACGGAAGTAGGATTGCTCAACCTTCCTTCCAAGGAGTGGCTGGTGGGTTTGAACCGCCAGCCTTCTGGTTAACAGTCAAGTGCTTTTAGCCACTATGCTACCAGAGCTCCTCCAATAATGAGGAGTCATCTGTGGAGTCAACATCTACCCCACCAAACTTAGATCTTAGATTATCTTCATCTTTAGCTTCTTTCTCTGAATCACCTAGTCATCAAATACCATCATTTCTAATAACAATGAAAATAATGATAATTATTATTTAGGGTTAGCATTTAATCTTTTCAACTTTTTTTTTTTTTTTCTTTTTTTTGAGGAGGATACTGTGGGACCTCAGGCAAATTACTTAACCTCGATGAGCCTTAGTGTCTTGTCAGACAGGGCAATGATTATGCCTACCTTATAGGGTTGTTGTGAGCAGTAACTAAGAATAATAGTCAGACCTAGGATCATAGTAAAACCCAGAAAACGAAACCCATTGCCATTGAGTCAATTCCAACACATAATGACCCCATAGGATGGAGTAGAAGTGCCCCATAGGATGTCCAAGGCTATCAATCTTTATGGAAGCAGACTGCTTCATCTTTCTCCTCTGTTGGAGCTGCTCATGGGTTCAAACTGCTGAGGTTTTGGTTAGCAGCCTAGTAATTAAACCACAGCCCCACCAGAGCTCCTTGGATCATGCTAAAGTGCTCAATAAATGTTACTACCACTGCCATTATTGTTTTGCTATTATTGCTATTGTTCCTGTTTTACACATGAGGAATGTAATATCTGGAGAGATTAATTCTTCCAAGCTTGAATTGTTGGGTTTTTCCAGTCCGATCTTTATCTCCGTCTCCACAGCCATAGCATTAATCCATTATGTCTTACTCAGACTTTTTCATCACTGTCTTAGTTTCCTAGTGCTTCTATAACAGAAATACCACAGGTGTGGGCATTAAAGAACAGAAGTTTATTTTCTCACAGTTTAGGGGGCTAGAAGTCCAAATTCAGGGCACTAGTTATAGTGGAAGGGAGCTCTGGTGGCATAGTGCCTAAGGCATTTGACTGCTAACCAGAAGGCTGGTGGTTCAAACACACCAGCCCCTCCTTGGAAGGAAAACTGGGCAATCTACTTCCGTAGAGATATGCCTCGGAAACCCAAGGAGGGATTGCTATGAGTCAGATTCAACTCTATGGCAGTGCTAGGGTAGTTATAGTGGAAAGCACTTTCTATCATCTTTGAGGGAATCTCCTTGTCTCAACTTCTCTAGCCCCCATGTTTCTTGGGTCCTTGTCATCCTTACATGTGTCTTCCCCATATTGTACTCACTTGTCTCTATATCTAATCTTCTTCTTTTATATCTTAAAAGTGATTGGATTTAAGACACATCCTATAGTGATATGACCTCATTAACATAACAAAGAAAACCCTATTTCCAAATGAGATTATATCCACAGGAGTAAGGATTAGGATTCTAATAAATATTTTTGGAGGACACATTTAACCCATAACAATCACCTTCTAAGTAGTCATCTTTCCATTGGTCTCTTCTCATACCACTCCACCCTCCACGTGGACTCAGTGACAGTGAGTTTCCTAAGAAACATCTCAAACAACTACATGGTTCCCTTGCCTTGAGTAGGAACAAACTTGGAGATAAAATTTATCACCCAGAACTACTCCGTGGAATCAGGCTGAGGCTGGCATCTTCCTGAAATCACCCCTCACTTAGCTCCTCCTCCTTCTTATTCTACTTTCTCCACTTCCCCACTAGTTTTTTCTGGGAAACTTTCCTGCATAGATCAGTTGCAAACAAATCCTTGGCTCAGAATCTGCTTCTGGGAAATGCCATCTAACACACATGGTCTTAGAATGTTCTAAGCAGTCTGGCCCAGCCCCTCTCTTAAGCTTCTTGATGCTTGTCCTCTGTGAATGAACTATGCATGTATTAGCCTTGTGGATCCCTGGAGAAGAGGGGATTTGACTACTAAGTGAGACATCACAGTGTGTACCAGCCAAGAAACTCAAAGCATGAACTAAATGCAATGTTGTGGAAATGTGGCTGGTAAGAATTGCCCAGAGAGAAAGGGTAATATGAAGATCCTACTACATGCTTATTGCAGAAACTTCAGCAAAATACAGTGTTATGGATTAAATTTTATCCCCCCAAAATATGTGTTGGAATCCTAATCCCTATACCTAAGGATGTAATCTTGTGTGGAAATAGGGTTTTATTTATTATGTTATTTAAATCATATCTAAAATTAGTGGGTTGTTAACCCAATCACTCTTAAGTTATAAAAACAGTACATTAGATATAGAGGGGGAGTTCCTGGGTGGCACAAATGGTTAAGCACTACACTCCTATCCACAAAGCTGGTGGTTCGAATCCACCCAGGAACCATTGGAAACAACATGGTGATCTGCTTCTGGAAGCTTATAGCCTTGAAAACCCTATGGATCACCTTTACTCTGCATACTTTGGGTAACCATTAGTCAGAAGGAACTTAAGGCTACTAACAACAGCAACAACAGACGCAGAGGTACACACACACACAACGGAAGAGAGAGACCATGTGAGGATCTCCAGGGAACCCAGAAGTGCCTGGAGCTATCAACAAGGATAGAATAGACACAGCCAAGACTCTGCTTTGGACTTTTAGCTTCCAGAACTGTCAGAAAATTACTTTCTGTTTTTTAAAGCTATTTACTTGTGGTATTTCTGTTGCATCAGCTTTACCAAAACCAAACCAAACACACTGCTGTGAAGTTGGATCTGACTCATAGTGACCTCTTCTTGGGTTTCTGGGTGGTATCACTACAGAAGTAGATTGTCCAACCTTCCTTCTGAGGAGTGGCTGGTGGGTTTGAACTGCCAGCCTTCTGGTTAGCAGCCAAATGCCTTAGGCACTATGGCACCAGAGCTCCCACGTCAGCTCTAGGTAACCGAAAAATCAAAACCAAATTCAGAGCCATCAAATTGATGCCGACACATAGTGACCCCCTTTGGGTTTCCGATTTGGTAAATCTTTATGGAAATAGATTGCCCAGTCTTCCTTCCATGGAAAGGTTGGTGAGTTTGAACAGCCAACCTTCAGGTTAGCAGTCAAATGACTTAGGCACTGTGTCACCAGAGCTCCTTCTAGGTAACAAAGACATAACAAAAGGCAATGAACAAAATACAGCAAAATGCAATGAAAGGACACAGTCACTTATAATTCTACTATCCATAGATAACTATTAGTGATATTTTATTGTATCCCTATTAGTTACCTAAGGAACTCTGGTGGCTTAGGAGCTAAAGCATTCAGCTACTAATCAAAAGGTTGGTGGTTTGAACCCACCAGCCACTCTGCAGGAGAAAGATGAGGCAGTCTGCTTCCATAAAGATTTACAGCCTTTCAAACCCTGTGGGACAGTTCTACTCTGTCCTATAGGGTCTCTATGAGTCAGAATTGACATGATGGCAGTGGATTTAGTTTTGGTTTTATTAGTTATCTATTATCCCAAAACTTAGCAGCCTACACTAACAACAAACACTGATTATCCCACATAGTTTATGTGGGTCAGGAATTCAGAAGCAGCTTAACTGGGTGCTCCAGGCTTCGGGTCTCATGAGGTTGCAGTTTAAGATGTGGATTGGGCCTATAGTCATCTGGAGGCTTGACTGAAAGTGGAGGGTCCTCTTCCCAGATCACTCACATGGCTGTTGGAAGGAGGCCTCAGTTTCTTACCATATGAACTTCTTCGTGTGGCTGTTTTGAGTGTCCTCAAGACGTGGGAGTTAGCTTCCATCAAAGTGAGTGATCCAAGAGACAACAAGGCAAAAGCTATAATATCTTTTAACTTCAGAAATTGCACACTGTCATTTCAGTAGTTACCCGTTGGTCACACAGGTCAGCCCTACTCATTGTGGGAGAGTAGTACCCAACGGCATGAATACCAGGAGCTAACTATCATGGGGACATCTTGGAGGTTTGGCTATCACCATCCTCTTCCTATGGTCTCTCCTCTCTTCTCTGTCTCTCTTCTACTATATACATGCTGCATTTTGCAGAAAAGGTAAGCATTGCTGGTTCAGTGGTAGAATTCTCGCCTGCCATGTGAGAGGCCCAGGTTCAATACCTGGCCAAAGCAGTTCTTACTGAAGGAGCTCCAGTGGTGTAGTGCCTAAGGCATTTGGCTGCTAACCAAAAGGTTGATGGTTCAAACGCACCAGCCACTCTGAGGAAGGAAGATGAAGCAATCTACTTCCATAAAGATTTACCAACTCACAAACCCAATGGGGGTTGCTATGAGTCGGAATTAACTCGATGGCAGTGAGTTTTGTTTTTTTTTGCTCACTCAACTGCTATTTCCTCTTTTCTTCTTAACAGAGTGCCAATTCTGTCCAGGTTTTATAGTGTTCCTATCTTTTTGAGTATGATCTAATTAACATAAAATTATTAATTGCAGACAGCACAGTCTGGTATAGTTGGTGAAGCAGTAAGAAACGTATCTTGTCACAGACCATTGAGAGGCTTGAAGAACCCTACTCTATGCCAGGACTGGGTGGGAAAACTACAACCTGTTTTTATAAATAAAGTTCTACAGTCATGGCCAGTCATTTACATATTGTCTACAGTTGCTTTCACACCACAATATGCAAAGCAAAAGAATTGTGACAGAGCCCACAAAACCAAAAGTAATTACCTGGCCCTTTAACAAGTCACAGAATGACTCCTCAAAACACACTGGAGAACTGGAATGTCGGAGGCACTGTTGCCTTTGCCCCAATCAGGATGTTGTAAATGAGGAAGCTGTTGCCACAGCTACAACCTCCAAAACCCCAATCCCTCTGCCACATTCGCACTAGTAAGTTTATGTCTGTCTCATCCTCCATGAGATTCTGCTTTCATTCTTGAGCTCCCACGAGCACTTTGATGAGTGGAAATCTAGTTTTAGCTTCCAGACTCTGCAGTCCAGGAAGATGTGCTAGAAGACTAACCCCAGTATCAACCATGACTGTCTGCCGTCTTTCCTCTAATCATGTGCTCCAGTCACCTTTTCAGATATTCCTAGTATAAGAGTAAGCCCTGAGTAGTCTTAAGTCAGTACCTTTTTTTTTCCAGTTCTTCTTTTGTTTAGTAGTTCCCCTTAAGGGATTGAAAGACCACAAGCCCCCAAAGTGAATGAGTACCAGGTCTCCCGGGGTACATCCAATTCCTTCCTCAGCACCTCCTCTTCAGCCCCCTCCTTCTCCTAGATTCATTCACACACACACACACACACACACACACACCCAGCAACCATGTGTCCTTTCACTCTCAGTGCAGGACAATGCCTGCTGCAGCTCCTCTGTTCCTGTTGCGGTGCTGGCCGTGTGGGCCAGACCTGGATCCTTGGAGGCTCCTGGCTCTAGGCAGCAGCCATGGTGGCAGCTGCACATGATCGGGAGTCATTTGTGCCAACAGGGCAGTGTAAGTCAGTACATCTTAAACATCATAAGCACTTGGAGGGGTTGTTAAAACTCAGATTGCTAGGCCTCACCTCCAGAATTTTTGATTTAGGAAGTCTGGGGTGGGTTCAGGAGCTCTGGTGACATAGTGCCTAAGGCACTTGACTGCTAACCAGAAGGTTGGCAGTTCAAACCCTCAAGCCACTCTGCAGAAGGAAGACTGGGCAATCTACTTCTGTAAAGATTTACCACCTCGGAAACCCAAAGGGGGTCACTATGAGTCAGAATCTACTTATGGCAGTAAGTTTGGGGTTTTGGTTTTGGAGTGGGTTCCAAGAATTTACCTTTTTAAAAGTCCCTAGCTGTTCAGGTCTGGAATTGAACCCACACCTGTGGTTTCCAGCCAAACAAAGTACAGGCATGGGAGTTAAACATTTACCTCAAGTAGACACACGCCCTGGAGAGAACAATCATGGGAGAAGGA
>NW_006922304.1:768768-770365 GCF_000298275.1 Orycteropus afer afer | reverse complement strand
CATTGTGGTAAACTGTGGTCAATGACATGAGACAAAGTATATGTGAACTGCTGTATGGAAAGTGAATTTGCTCTGTATATCTTCACCCAAATCAAAATAAAAAAAATAAAAATAAAAGTCCCTAGCTAATGTTAAGTCTAAGTCATCGCTTCCTCACCTCTTTCATATTCTACTCCATGTTCCTGCCCAGGAGGTGGCAGCCTCCAAGCCTACTCAGCCTACCTGAGGACTGAAGGGGTCACTATCTTGAACACTAGTAAACCATCCATAGCACAAGCAACTGCTTGTCAGTGACTGGTTTAGGGTGGCTACAGGAGCCCTTTCTGGTCAGCTGAGCTGAGGGGTGAGTTTCTAATGAGGGTGCTGGAAAAGGTTTCCTTGCTCCTGAAGACAGATGCATAGGAAAGATAGTGTCCCTTCTTCCCTTGGGCATTGCTGTGAATGCATGTTACATGGGGACCATGGCAGTCATCTTCCTACCACGAGAGGAGTTAGGTTGATATGTTGAGGAAAATTGAAGAGAGCTTAGGCTTTGAAGATGTCATGAAGCTGTTAACCAAACTTGGACCTACCTTAACTCTGAGTGTCTTATTTGCAGACAGAATACATTTTCTTTATGCCAGTTGATTCAGTGTTCTTCATTATGGTCAGCCAAAAGTAGTGTAATTAAGAACTTTGTAGAAACTTTTTTTTTTTTTTAATTTGGGTGCAATTTTATAAAGCAGGTTTCTTTTACATTCAACAGTTCATATACATTTTGTTTCATGACACTGTCATCTGTTTTGTAATTGAAGGTCCAGAAAGCTTTACTCCATCCACGTCAAGGTTGACTCTTCTTTGAGCAGGCAGTTGTTCCCTAGTTGTATTTTGCATGTCTTCTGGTACTATATCAGTCAATGTTTCCCTGCTACTTATAAGATTTTCAGTGGCCAATTCTTTCAGAAGTGGACCTGGCCATATCCTTCCTCCTAGTCTGTCTTAGTCTGGAAGCCCTGCTGAAAACCGTCCACCCTGGGTGGCCCTGCTGGCGTTAGACATACTGGTGGCATAGCTTCCAGCATCACAGCAACACGCAAGCCACCACAGTGCAACAAAGTGACAGATGACAACCACAATCTGTTTTGACTTATATTTCATAACCACTTTTCCACATTCTTTTATATTTTTCCACGTCATCAAATAAAATGAGTTCATAGTCCTTTAGCTCATGAATGTGCTAAAATTTAATTGACGACTCCTTGTTAGTAGATAGTTAGCAGATTTCTCTTTTTCATTCTTGCAAATCATATGATAAACATTCATAAATGTTTGCACACATCCATAATGCTTTCCTTAGGATAAATTTCTAGAGGTGGATGTGTTAGATTAAAAGGTAATCACTTTTTAAAATTTTATGAGATGTATTACTAAGCTTTCCAGAAACGTTATACCAATTTAACAGTCCCCTCCAGAATGTAGGAGACTTTCCATTTCCTCACATCTTCACCAACACTGAGTATTATGCTTTTAGAATTTTTTTTTTTTTAGGATTTGGGTGAAGATTTACAGAGTAAATTCACTTTTCATACAGCAGTTCACATATACTTTGTCTCATGTC
>NW_006922304.1:755188-766163 GCF_000298275.1 Orycteropus afer afer | reverse complement strand
CACCAGCCACTCCTTGGAAGGAAGGTTGGGCAATCTACTTCTGTAGTGATACTGCCTTGGAAACCCAAGGAGGGGTCGCTATGAGTTGGGTCCGACTCGATAGCATATAAAAACAACAACAACAACTTGACCCTTAAAAATTATATTTAAAAAAAAAATCTAGTTGTGGACTATTTTTGTGCTCTAAATAAACTGATTAGTTGAACTATGCAGGCACTTTCTGTTTAAAGAAATTAAATGGAGAAGGCATGATGGGGAGTAAACATGGCCATTAAGCAGGTTGAGAGCAGTAACCTAAAGTGTGGTGACAGAAGATTCCTCCAGCAGGGTCTGGCCTCAGATGAACCAGCAGCAAGTGTCTGTAAATGATGGCAAGGCAGCCCCAAAATTCATGAGGAGCCCGTAAACATTGGAAGAAGAATGAATCCATTTTAAAATTAGATTCTTAGGAAGGTATCATCATTTTCTGACGTGGAATTCTACATCAGTGTATGTTGGATCAAGGAGCTCTGGTGGTGTAGTGCCTAAGGCATTTGACTACTAACCAGAAGGTTGGAGGTTCAAACCTACCAGCCACTCTGTGAAAGGAAGACTGGGCAATCTACTTCTGTAAAGATTTACCAACTCAGAATCCCAAAGGGGGTCGCTATGAGTTGAAATGAACTCGATGGCAGTGAGTTTGGTTCTTATATGTTGGATCTAAGGAGCTCTGGTAGTGCAGTGCCGAAGGCATTTGACTGCTAACCAGAAGGTTAACAGTGCAAATCCACCAGCCACTTTGCGGAAGGAAGACTGGGCAATCTACTTCCATAAAGATTTATAGCCTTGTAAACCCAATAGGGATTGTTATGAGTTGGAATTGACTCAATGGCAGCGAGTTTGTATTTTGCTTTTTATTCAGTTTTATCTTCAAAGTTTATTTTGAATCTACTCCCTTATTTTCCCTTTCTCCATCTTGCTCAATCATCATCTCCCCCCTGCACCACTCTAACCTCTACCTGTACTATTTGTATTATGCTTGGCCCCTCCAATCTATTTGACACACAGCAGTCAGAGTGACCTTAAAACATCAATGAGGTCATATTCTTCCCCTGCTCAAATCCTCCAATGACTCCTGTCATACTTAGAAGGCTTGCTCAATCTGGCCCCCTCACACCTCTGCTTCAACCACATCTCATCCCATTCTCCCTTTTATTTTCCATGCTCCAATCACACTGACCTCTTTAATTCTTCAAACCTGACACACTCTTCCCTGCCTCAGGACCTTGGCACCTGCTCTTCCCTCTTCTTGAAATATTCTTTTCCCAGCTCTTTGCATAACTGGTTCTTAAAGTCCCTTCCTTAGTACTTTCTTTTCTACCTTATCTAAAGTGGTCCCCCAACCTCGATCACAGCCTGCCCCTTTTATTATTCATTCTAAGCATTTATCACATTATTATCATTATTATTTTGGTTCCTATCTTATATCTTAGCACACCCGTCCACTGGGCATCAGGAGCCCAGCTGGATGCTGGGAATATAATGATTTCCCTTCTGTCTTCCCAGACTTCCCAGCAAACAGGCTCACTGGGGGCAGGTGAGTTTCTTATTCATCATTTTCTCAACAACATCTAGCCCAGAGCCTGGCAGGTAGCATGTGACCGAGAGGCTGTACTAAGGTGTAGTTACTACAGTGGTACAGCGACAACTTGGGCATGGAGATTAATTCCCAGTGACCTTACATAGCTGGAGAATTTATCTAAAATGAAAAGAATGAAGTTTAATACAGACAGAATGCAAACATAGACTGAGTATGTGATATTATGGTTCAAAATCAGTGTAGGCTCAGTTCTACAGTGAGATTAAGCCTCTTATACTAGTGTTTTATATTTATACAGGGCTATAAAAAGCATTTGCAGAAAACACATTCACACCAGTCATCTCATTTAATGCACACACCAATATAGGTTGTAAATGGGGGACAAAATTATCTCAGTCATCCTGAGTTTACATCTTACGGAATATACACACAGGGCAGTTAAATGATATCTTCAGGGCCACCCAGCAAGTAAAGGTGAGGCAGGGGCCCTGTGCCTTTTCTCCCTGATATTGCATGAGTTTATCTTGGAATCAGAGAAATATTCAAATGTAAGCCTTCACATTCCTGTTTCCTAAAGCACACATACATGGAGGCAGTAGCATGGACCATCATTTTACCTCTCAGGGCCTGACCTTCTGCCCTAGGACCCACCCTGGACAGGAGCTATATCCCCACTTTCTTCTGGAGATATACCCTATTATTGTAAAAAGAGGACACTCAATTTATTGAATATAAACCTGTTAATTGGTGGGGTTTTTTTTTTTGTTTTTTTTTTTGAGTCTACTTTTTGCATTTGCTAAATTAATAAAAAAACTTTTTATAATATAAAAACCAGTTGCTGTTGAGTTTACCCCTTCATGGTGACTTCATGTGTCTCAGAGTAGAACTGTGCCCCACAGCATTGATGTTTGGGAAATAGATCACTAGGCCTTTCTTCCAAGGTACCCCTGGGCAAACTCAAACCTCCAACCCATAGAAGCTCCAGTCTTTCAGTTAGTAGCTGAGTATATTAACTGTTTGTACAACCCAGGGACTTCTTTTATAATATACGGATAGAAAAATACACTTATTATAAGTGTGCAACTCAATGAAATCTCACAAAATGGATACCCCCATGTGCTTAGCACTTAGATCAAGATATGGAACATGAGCAGCCCCTCAGAAATGCCCCCTTGACGTGGGCACTATCCTCCACAGGGTAATAGCATCCTGAATTCCAGTAGTTCAGGTTGGTTTTAAGAGCCCTGCTGATACAGTGGTTAAGCACTTGGCTGTTAACTAAAATGTCAGTGGTTCAAACCCAATGGCCACTACATGGGAGAAAGATGGGCAGTCTGTTTCCATAAAGACTCATGACACTGGAAACCCTATGGAGCAGTTCAACTGTGCCCTACAGGGCTACTATGAGTTGGAATTGACTCGAGCGCAGTGGTTGCCCCTTTTGCACTTGATGTAAATGCTGATGGATTTTGTTGTTTGTCCCTGTTTTCTCCTCAAAGATTGCCCATGGGGGGGCTGTCTAGATTCAAATGACTCCTTTATTGAACAAAAAGCCCACTTTCTTTATCCTGACATTCAAGGTCTTCCATGTTCTGTCGTTAAGTTATATTTTAGTCTTGTGTTCTAGTTCTCCAGGAATTTGGGACTTAGGCCTGAGTCCTTCACTCTCTCCACCCCTCACCTTCCATCAGTGGTGAGACCCAGTTGGTTCAGGTCAACAGCTGAAATCATCCAATACTTACTGAGTACTTACAACATGGTAGGCTCTATGTGAAGAATGAGACACAAGGCTTTTTAAATCAAGATCTCATCCCTGGAGGAGCACATGATTCATGAGAGGAGACAGAGAGAGACCAAAAAGCAAGTCATTTCAATATAATTTCATCTCAAATGTTCTGAGGTACATTCCCATTTCCACTGCCATCGAGTCATATCTGACTCGTAACAATCCCTCCCTGGGTTTCTGAGGCGGTATCACTATGGAAGTAGATTGCCCAATCTTCCTTCTGAGGAGTGGCTGGTGGGTTTGAACCACCAGCCTTCTGGTTAGCAGTCAAATGCCTTAGGCACTATGCCACCAGAGCTCCCCTGAGGTACATAGGGGTGTACTTATACCAGCCTAGGAACTAAGGAGAGGTTTCTAGGAGGGGACAAGGTGGAACTTAAAGAATGAACAAAAGAGACTCACAGAAGAGGGGTTAAGGCAACCTAAGCAGAAGAAACAGGCACACCCCTGTGTGGTGCAATGGAAACGTACTTGCTGGTTCCCTGAAGGCTTTTTTTTTTTTTTTTTTTTTTAAGTTTTTATTGTGACTTGGGTGAAAGTTTACAGAGTAAATTCATTTTCCATACAGTAGCTCATATACCTTTTGTTTCATGACATTGACTGCAATTCCTCACAATGTAACAGCTCTCCTCCCACTTTCTCCCTGTTGTTACCTCTTCCCTGTGTCCATCTTTCTTATGTATTCCTGGCCCCTGAGTATCTCCCTGTGCAAATACTGCAGTTCTGTTCTCCCACGATTGATCAGTCGTTCTAAGGAGTATATCTACCTGATATAAATGTTTACCTCACATCTGCCTGTCTCTTGATTGGTTGGAAGCCACAGGAGTGCTTCAGTTCCAGACCTGAAGGGTAACTAGAGGTCATAGTCTGGGGGGGAGGCCCTGAAGGTTTTTGAGGGAAAAACAGAAATGGATACAGACATCCCCACTCCACCCCCAACGCTGGGGAGGAAGAGGAATCTGAGGAGACAGAAACTGCCCAGTCAGAGAAGTTGGAGAAGAACTGGCAGGAATCGCAGCACAGAGCCAAGGGAGGACAGATTCTGCTGAGAACTCAGCACCAGCATTTGGCACAGCGGCTTCCAGTAAGACATAGATAGAAAAGCGTTTCTTCGTTGTGCAGTTCAGAGGAAATGGTTAATTAACCTGGTCGGTTTCAGAGAAACATGGGGATAGAAGCCAGATTGCCAAGGGGTGAAGAGAAAGGGAAAGGAGGATGAGGAGACAGGAACCGGAGGTGGCTCTTCCTAGAAGCTTGAGGAGGGAACGTAGAGGATGCAGGTGTTAGAAAAGTGTGCTTAGAGCTGAGCTGCAGAGAAGGGAGAGAACTGCAGGGGGGTGCTCTGAAGCACTGTCAGTCCAAGAGGCTGGGAACAGGGGTCGCTCAAGGGCAGGCAGGGCTGTAGGTAAGGGAGGTAAGGGTGAGAGAATGCATCTCTCGTGAACTTTTTCAGAAGCAGGAAGCAAGATTTGGTAGGATATTTGAGGTCATTTGAGGGTAGGAGAGTCAGTGCTGAAGGACAAATAAAGGATTGAGGGCCATCTAGGTGGGAGACCCCATGTGGTCATAGCACAGTTCTGGTGGTAAAGTGCCTAAGGCATTTGACTGCCAACTGGAAAGTTGGCGGTTCAAACCCACTAGCCATTTGGCGGAAGGAAGATGGGGCAATCTGCTTCTGTAAATATTTACCATCTCAGAAACCCGATGGGGGTCACTATGAGTCGAAACCGACTCAATGGCAGTGAGTTTGCTTTTGGTGTTTTAGGTGGGAGACCCCCACGTGGTCATAGCACAGGTCTAGCTGTGGTTGTTGAGTAGAGTGGTAAGGAGAAGACTGGAGAAGGGAGGGAGGAGTATGAGGCCAGAGGGGCTGCAAAGGAAAAGTGGGAGGGGAAGGGAGGAGGAAGCTGAAGGGTCTGGGAGCATTGCTCCCCTGAGTACCCTATGCATACATCCCTGCACCCTCCGGTGCATTTTTGTTACAGATGTTCTTGTTAGTTGCCATCAAGCTGCTTTCTGCCCATGGTGGCCTCGTGTGTGCAGAGCACAGTTGCTTCATAGGATTTTCAAGTCTGTGATCTTCTGCAAACAGGTCTCCCTCTGGGCCTCACTTCTGAGGTGCTTTTAGGTGGCCTTGAATCTCTCAAGGAGCTCTGGTGGTGTAGTGCCTAAGGCATTTGCCTGCTAACCAGAAGGCTGGTGGTTCAAACCCACCAGCTGCTCCTTGGAAGGAAGGCTGTGCTGGGCAATCTACTCCTGTAGTGATACCTCCATGGAAACCTGAGGAGGGGGTCACTATGAGTCGGATTCGACTCAACGGCTGTGAGTTTGGTTTTTCTTGGTTTTGAATCTCTAAACTTTTGGTTAGTAGTAGTGTAGTGCTTAACCATTCGTATCACCCAGGGCCTCCTTTTGTGCCAGACGGATTCCCAGAACTGGGATTGCTGGGACAAGGGCGTGTGCGTCTGAAACTTTTATCTTTTTGCCCTCAAATCGAATCCGACTCATAGCAACCCAATGGGACAGAACAGAGCTGCCCCACAGGGTTTCAAAGGTCATATATCTTTAGGAATCAGACAGCCTCATCGCTTTGCAGAGTGCTGGTGGGTTGGAACTGCCCACCTTTTGGTTAGCAGCTAGTACTTTTGAACCATTGTGCTGCCAGGGGTCCTTTGAACTTTGGTAGATATTGCCAAGTCATATTTCAAAAAGGTAGATAATTTTAGCCTCCCTCCCAATTCTGAGGCGCTCTGATGGCGTAGTGCCTAAGGCATTTGACTGCTAACCAGAAAGTCAAACCCACCAGCCATTCCTCAGAAGGAAGACTGGGCAATACCCTTCCATAGAGGTACTGCCTCGGAAACTCAAGGAGGGGTCACTATGAGTCAGATCCGACTGGACAGTAGTGAGTTTGGTTTTTTTTTTCCTCCCAGTTCTGAGAGGATCAATTTCTCTTCACCTTCACCAACCATGGATATTATTAACTTTTGCCAATCTGATAGGTGGAAAATGATACATTGATGACTATGTTTTTGTCCTTTTTGGGGGAGACCAGGTCTTGTTTCTGTAGGTATCGATCACTGAGCACTAAGTCCCTCCAGGCTCAGGCCAGCTCCGCCCCACTTGCTCATAGCCTGTACCCCTGTACCCATCCCTCCTTACCTTATGTGTGGTGGCTCCTCCAGGCAGATTCTTACCCACACTCCCAGCCACTGCTGGTCTCCTGAGGACACAGCTTTCTGACTGCTGGCACTCATGGTTGGGTCTCTTCTGGTGGCCAGCCTGGTGGCAAGATGTCATTTCATGGCAGAACAAGACAATGGGAGATTTATTCAACAATAAAAGGAATGAAGTTCTGATACATGCTACAACATGGACAAGCCTTGAGAAAATTATGCTGAGTAAAAAAAAAAGCCAGTCACAAAAGACTACATAGTGTATGATTCCTTTTATATGAAGTGTCCAGAATAGGTTAATCCATAGAGACATAAAGATTAGTGGTTGCTAGGGTTAGGGGGAGGAGCTCTGGTAGCATAGTGGCTAAGGCACTTGACTGCTAACCAGAAGGCTGGCGGTTCAAACCCACCAGCCACTCCTCGGAAGGAAGGTTGGGCATTCCTACTTCCGTAGTGATACTGCCTCGGAAACCCAAGGAGGGTCACTATGAGTCGGGGCCGACTCAATGGCAAATAACAACAACAACAACAACAGGGTTAGGGAGAAGGGTAGAATGGAGTGTGACTGCTTAATGGGTAGGGAGTTTCTTTTGGGTATAATGAAAATGTTCTGGGGTTATGTAAGGGTGATTGTTGCATTATTTTGTGAAGATACTGAAAGTCACTGAAATGTACACTTTAAAAGGATGACTATTATGATGTCCAAACTGTAGCTTAAAAAAAAATGACGAAAGTGCTAACTGATACTCCACACAATGGTTATATCTTAGTTTATCCAGTTTGAACCCCATTCCATCCCCATCCAATTGATGAACATTGGAATTACTTTCAATTTTTTGTTATTTGAAACAATGTGCCAATAAATATCATTGAACATGCAAAAGAAAAAAAAAAGCATCCTTTCAGGTTTTGGACCCTCCCATGCTATGGGGGTCACTATGAGCTGGAATCCACTCGGGGGCAGTGAGCTTAGTTTTTGTTTTTATGCTCCCTATATCTGGATACATCCCAGTATGAAACTCAGGTAGAAAGTGTCCTTTTCTCTGACACCAAGAAGTAGTGTGGAGCTCCTACCTTCTGCTCCAAACACTGCTTGGAGTTAGGTGACAAGACCTTGAGAAACCATTATTTTCCTTTCCTCTACCACTGAAGATCTATTAAAAATTATATTGGTCCTACATTACCCTTGGAGCTCTGATGGCACTGTGGTTAAGTATTTGGCAGCTAACCAAAAGGTCAGCTGTTCCAACCCACCAGCTGCTCTCTGGGAGGAAGATGATGCAGTCTGCTTCAGTAAAGATTGACAGCCTTATTTTGTCCAATAGGGTTGCTATGAGTTGGAATTGACTTGATGGCAGTGTTTTTTTTTTTTTTTTTTTAAAGTGTATACTATCCTGATGAGAGCTCTGGTAGCGTAGTACCTAAAGCACTTGGCTGCTAACCAGAAGGCTGGTGGTTCAAACCCACCAGCCACTTCTCGGAAGGAAAGTTGGGCAATCTACTTCCGTAGTGATACTGCCTCGGAAACCCAAGGAGGGGTTGCTATGAGTTGGGTCCAACTCAACGGCACAGAACAACAACAACAACAATACTATCCTGAAGATACAACCTAAAGTGAAGGGAGCTGTGGTTTTTCCAGGTCCAGGAAACTACAGCCCACCACATGTTTTAGCATTGTCCATAAGCTAAAAATATTTTTCACAGATGAACATTTGCAAATGATTTGATGATAGACAAACCAAACTTTCAACTTTAAAAAAGTTCAACTTTGATAAACCAAACTTTGAAAAAATGTTATTTTCTTTCTTTGGAAAAAGCAACAACAACAACAATCCATCTTTCTTATAAGTAGATCTGCATTACAAAGAAATTATACTTTATTATTATAATTTGAATTTCATCAATAAAAAATTTATGGAATTTTTTTTTTCTCTCTTGTTATATACCCACTCACAACCACTGAGTTTCTTGCAACACATAGTGACCCTTTAGGACAGAGTAGAATTGTCCCATAGGGTTTCCAAGGTTATAAATCTTTATGGAAGCAGACTGCCTCATCTTTCTCCCATGGAGCAGCTGGTGGGTGGGAACTGGTGACCTTTGGTTAGCAGCCTAAAGCATTAACAACTATGCCACCAGAGTTCCTTTTTTGTTATGTAAACTAAAAAACCAAACTCCTACAAAATATACTCCTTGGCCCTAAAACTATTTACTTTCTGGCTTTTTACAGAAACAGTTTGCCAATCCCTCTAGAAAGATGTTGGAAAATAATTATTGTAAAGAGAAGCACTGTATAAAGATGGAATAGCCCCAAGCTATAATTACCTCTCAAAATAACACAGCCTGGAAATGACTGAAATTTCAATCAAATTAACCAGGTCACAAAACGTTCTGGATATAGTCTACTAATTTCGTTTAGGGGAATTTGGTGGGGAGGAGAGTAGGAAAAAACCCTGTTTGTATCAACTGTAATCTTAAAGGAAATGAATAAGAAAATGTTCATATGCTTTTTGAATTGGTATTGAGGATTAAAATAATTACATAAAAATAATAACATTTATTGAACACCTACTGTATACAAGCACTGAAATAAGCAATTTATACACATCATCTCCTGCAAAGCTGATGTCATTATGCCCTGGTACCAACTCCAGTCTGCTAGCAGTAAAAAGTAGTACTTTTCCAGAAAAAAAGAAACTTGAGGCTAGACGGTGAAGAAGCTTAGAAGCTATTCTGGGAAATAGACTATCTTCTGCTTTTTACCAGGTTGTTTTGTAGACTAGAAGGTCGTAAAGGATTTTCTGAAGTGGTCAGTTCTGTGTTGTGAGATGATAACAGGGATGGCATTGGGAGATAGCCCTTGAGACCAAGGGACCAGAGAGAAGCTTTGTCAACAGTCCAAGTAAGAGAAAGTGAGGGCCCGATCCTGTGCTGGGGTGGTGGACCGGATGTGGAGAAGGCAATTCCAGAGACATTTTGCTGCTCTAATTGACCATAGTTGACACGCTGGACATGGGAGTTGAGGGACAAAGAGTCATAGATGACTTCAAAGCTTTTGTTGGTGAAATGAAAGAATGCAGATGAGAAATGTGCTAGGGAAAACAAGACCCCAGACTCAAACATGTTCTGTAGAGACCCTTTTATTAAGCTTTAGACAGGATGATGACAAAACAAGGACAATTACCCAGAGGGAAACCATCAGCTGTTCACAGTACAGAAAGCTGAATGGAGCCCACTGAGCCACAGCCATGGGGCTAATTATATACGATAGAAAGTAAAGGAAATCATCACAAAATCATGATTGGTGGCAGCTCAGTTCGTTATTGTCGCAGGTGGGACTCCAGAAGTGGGGAAAGGATCAGTATTGCGACACATAAATAATTGAAGATTAAAAGGGTTCTAGGACTGCTTCTGGGACTTAAATACCTGGCCACACGGTGGTCAGGGTATGACCATGACCATGCAACACAAGGTGGCTGCAAGACAATCCCTGAACCCTGACCTTTAAATTAGATAAGGACATACATACCCAGACAAGTCTCCTAGTTCTTTGTGTGAGTGTAATCTACTTTCACCCACACTCTTCTTGAGGGCAAACTGCCCTTCCCTAGGTTTGTCTCAGACTTTGTGCATAGCCACATTGCTGGTTTAATGGTCAGAAAGAAATCAAATGGTGTGTCAACTTATGCCAAAATTCAAAACAGAGTTAGAGCTGCCACTGTAGACCATATCCTTCTACAAACCAAGTGCTTTAGAATTTAAGCTTTAATACAGAAATCAGTTTTTATTTTATTTTTTATTATAGTGAAGATACACACACCAAAATATTTGCCAACTCAACTTCTACATTTACAATTCAATGACATTGATTACATTTTTTGTGTTGTGCCACATTATTGCTATCTTTTTTCCAAAATATTCCTCCAGCATTAACTCAATGCCCCTGCAAACAAGGCATTCCCTAGAGAAATGAGTTTACGGAGGAGAATAATGAGTTGAGTAGTGAGAGGTTGTATTTACAATCCCTGGAGAATGTGGTCAAAAAGCAATTGGAAATGTGAGTTTAGAAGTTCAGAAAGATGGCTGCCTGGTCTGAGAGATTTGTGAACCAGAGGAGACAAATGGCCTTCAGAGGGAGTTTGAGTAGGAGGTAACAGGGGGAGAGACGGAGATCAAAGATTTTAGGGAAAACTGACATTTCTAAAGTTGAGAGGGGAGGAGAGGAAGTGCGGGACTGAATGGCACATAACAACAACAACAACAAAGTAGCATTACACAAGAAAAGAGTTTCAAGGAAAGAGACAGAGCCATCCAGAAGAAAAGGACTGTAAATAAGCAATTGGATTTGGCAATCAGAAGGTCACTGGTGAAGTCTGAGAAAGCTGGGAGTGACCAAACCAAACCAAACGCATTGCCACCAAGTCAATTCCGACT
>NW_006922304.1:752291-754563 GCF_000298275.1 Orycteropus afer afer | reverse complement strand
GAAGTAGGATTGCCCAACCTTCCTTCCGAGGAGTGGCTGGTGGGTTTGAACCCCCAGCCTTCTGCTTAGCAGTCAAGTGCCTTAGGCACTATGCTACCAGAGCTCCTCCTCACATAATAAGGAGTAGATTTCATAATGGGCAGTTTTTGCGCGTACTAAGCTGTGTGGGGACTCGTGTTGTAGATATCACACCTGGGTTTTCCAGGTAGTAAATCTTTATGGAAGTAGATTGCCCAGTCTTCCTTTCACAGAGTGGCTTGTGGGTTTGAACTGACAACCTTGTGGTTAGCAGTCAAACGCTTAGGCACTATGCTACCAGAGCTCCTTTCTCCCTGAGCAGGATACTAAAACAAAACAAAAAAAACCCAAACTGTTGTCGTGGAGTGGATTCTGACTCATCATGACCCAAGAAGTGTTAACAGAGGAGAACGTTTCCAAAGGGTTTTCTTGGCTGTAATCACTAGCAGGGATTTCTTCCACAGAGCCTCTGGGAGGGCTCCAACTGCCAATCTTTAGGGAGCAGCCAAGGGCAAACTCCTTGTACCACCCAGGGACCTTGCAGAATATTTAAAAAAAAAAAAAAAAAAGAAGAAGAAGAAGGATTGAAAACATTTTCATTGATGTAGAAGTGTGGTGTGGTGGGGATATTAGACATGCGGGCAGGGTGAGTCTTTCTTTGGGTACTGGTCACAGAATCGCTGAATTTTAGAAACCAACTCTTCTATTTTAAAAAAGCAAGTTATTAAAGAAATAAATAGGGTGGCACATTAGTGCTTCTCAAAGATGTAGACCACACCTCCATATTTTATAAAACCTTCACAGATGTTAGTTTCATCCCTCTACATTGATGGTGTGATATGTACAACATGAGTCCCTACACAGCTTAGTACACGCAAAGACTGCCCATTATAAAATCTATTCCTTATTATGTGAGGAAGCTCTGGTGGCGTAATGCCTAAGGCATTTGACTGCTAATCAGAAGGCTGGCGGTTCAAACCCACCAGTCATTTCTGGGAAGGAAGGTTGGGCAATCTACTTCCCTAGGGATAACACCTCGGAAACCCAAGGAGCGGTTGCTATGAGTCGGATCCGACGGCACTGCTTTGCGTTGCATTGGATTTTGTGAGGGCAGGCTCTGTCCACAATTCTTTACCTCTCTCAAGAGCTGGGAAATTACTCAGTTATTGAGTTAGTAAGAGCAGCCATGATAGTGGTTTCAAGATGGAAAAGTGCTAAATCCCTGGATGGTGCACACAGTTTGCTCTGGGCCAATTGAAAGGTTCTATGGTCCAAGCTCACCCAGAGGCATCATGGGAAAAGGCTCGGTGATCTCCTTCTATAAAGATTTCAGCCAAGAAATCCCTACTGAGCCGAGTTCTACTTTGTAACGCATGGAGTCTCCTTGAGTCAGAATGGACTCTAAGGCAACTTTTTTTTTTTTTTAAGAAAGCACTAATTATTGGATTAAATTATTATTACTTTTACCATGTATTCAGATAATTTTCAGCAGTGGCTTTCAAACTGTTGTCCCCCGACCAGTAGCATCAGCATCACCTGGAAACTTGTCAGAAATGCAAATTCTCGGGTCTCACCCCAAACCCCCTGATTCCGCAACCCTGGGGATGGACCGGTGTCTTAATGAAGCCCTCCAGGAGGTGTTGCTATGCGCTTAAGACTAATACCATTGATCTCCATAAGTTCCTGGAGAATTCGGTGCGGCCCGAGGCATCACCTGAGGCTTAATGGAATTGCAGAATTCGGGCTACAGCCCATATGCATTGACCTAGAACCATCATTTAAGCACAACGCCCAGGAAATTTGAGTCTGAGTAGCCTTGGCCCACGCTCCATGTCTGCCTAATGTGCTAAGAACCTCTTCTCCAGTAAGTTCAAAAACCTGAATGCCTAACTGGAGGAACGGTAGAATTGTTTAAAAACGTCCAACCCACAAAGCCCGACGCACTGCAAACAGCTTGATTATCATCGGGGAGCGATAACAGGGTTCAGTGTCAAGTAGGGTAAAAAGGGGGCATCCTGCGGGGGAGACTCTGAGGCGAGCGCTCGGCATCCCAGGTGGGTCTCCAGGAGCAGGTGACGGAAAGGGACCAGGAGGGGCGCGATCTTTTGACACCGGGTGGGGAAATAAAAGGAACGCGGGCGGGGGGCACTCAGAGAGCGATGCCTGGGTAGGGGGCGGCCGGGTGGGAGGCCCGCGACTCCCCAGGAAGTGTCGGGGGCTGAGAGGAGTCAGCCCCTCCCTTGGGGGCGGCACG
>NW_006922304.1:742038-751926 GCF_000298275.1 Orycteropus afer afer | reverse complement strand
CCCAGCCAGCCCCAGAGCCTTTGGATGTGCGGCGGCTCCCCAGCCCCAACTGCTTCCTAGGACCGACAGAACCTTGGGGCTGACCACTGTTGCCAGCCGCGGGGGTCGGAGCACGCCGGGGCCCTGAGGCCGCGCCGCGGGGAGGCAAGTGGGGTCCCCCCGGGACCCGAGTGGCCTCTGCGGTCGCCACCTCCAGGCTCTCCGTCCTTGGCTCAAGGGGTCGCTTTCCCCTTGCCCCTCCTCAGGAGGTGCACGCGGGCATCCACGTGCCCCCCGGAATTCAGGACCATCAAGAAGGGGGGCAGGGGAACAAGGGGGTGTCTTTTACATTCTTGCTTTCTTCCCTCCTGCAAAGGCTGCCCCAAGTAATTTTAGAAACGGCTGCTTGGACATCAAGGCCTTTCTGTGTGTCCTGTCCTCCGGGGCTCACGATTCCCCCTTGTTGCTGCCTAGCTGGAAAGAGAAATTGACGTTTTCCAGTAGACTACTTTAAGGGCGCAGAATTTCCCGTTCCTTTGGCCTTGGATGTCCCCTTGGTGGGTGGCTGATAAAATCTCGGCCTGCAGGCTGGGGTTTCAAACAGGACTAATAGGGAATTCTTGATTCTCAGGGTAAAGGGTACATGAGAGCGACGGCAGGTGGAAAAAGTCACTCATAAGGGCGTTTGGTTCTGAAGCGGTTGCAGTCGCTGTTACTTGGTTTATTCTTGCAGTGCTGGGAGATGGGAGGGGGATGATGCTGCCCCAGCCGGCATTTGGGTCATCCGTGTTCAGGGAAGGCTGGGATGTGCGAAGACAGGGGACCAGGAGTCCCGAGACAGTCTGGGTTGAGCTGTCATTAGTTGACCATGTGACCTGTCTCAGCCCAGTTTCTTCCTCTCTGAGATGAGAGGCTAGAGTCAGGGGCGGCTGGGGCATTTGTTTTTGTATTTTAATTCTGTTGGGCTGGGGCCTCAAGCCTCACAATTTCCAGTTATGTACTCCTTACTTTTCTCCTTTGCACATGATTTGTCTGCCTGGTTCCTGAAGGTGTTCAACCCTGGGAAGATTTATAAAGAAAGGGCTTTCTTCAGTTTAGACATTCTGACAGGGTTATGGTTGACTGTTTCAGGGTCACTTGTGAACGAACAGAACACTACTGTTATCTTTGCACTCCAAAATTAGATAGCTTTGGCCTCCTGGCCTTTTAACAGGTCAGCAGTAGGTGTGCTCTGTCAGCTCCCTTGGTACACCTGTCAGTTAAAAGGAGGCTGTGAGCGTGTCCAGCCAGTTACCTGTTCCACCTGATGACATTAGTGTGAGGGATCTGCTTTCTAAACTGTTTCTTTTGCCAAAATGGCCACCTATTGCTTTCTTTAACTACCAGGTCATTTCTCTTTGATTTCTTGGTTTGAAGTGGAAGGAGTGCTTTTTTATGAAGACAGGTATATCAAGAACTCTTTGTCTTTGATAGTTTTTTTTTCCCAGATGGTTGCGTGGCAGTTGTGTTTTCTGACTGTAACACAGTCAGTTAATATTTAAATGTCTGTTAGAATGTTTTAAAAATGTTTATGAGAACACCTGGCTAGAATATTGTAGAGCTTGTTGCTGGGTTTCATGCTACACGCCTGTCTCATTTGTGGTCTTAGTTTATGTATCTCGTGGGTATGCTTATGTTGCTGTCCATTTATCCGTCCATCATTCATCTGTCCATCTGTTTGTTCACTTGGCGTCAGTTGCTGTTGCAGAATCACTGGTGAATAAAACCCAGCCCTTTCCCTCAAGGAGCCTAAGGTCTAGTTTGTGAGAAACCCTGAGTTAACATTTGCCATCTTCTTCAATGTCTCTAAAGACAAACCTGGAATGGATCTGGGGACCAATTTCTGGTACAACTGGTGGCTTGAGGAATTTTGCTCTTTTAGTCAAGGGAATTCAAAGTCAGCAGTAATAGTTTGCAATTTTATAGTACTTTATACTTGTCAATTAAAGACGTTTAAGAACTTATTTAATCCTCTTAGGCTATTTTAATTTAAACATTTTACAGTCCTTCCCTGATTTGTTTCCAGGCCTTGTCCATAAAACTCCCACACATCAGTCAGTTTCCCAAAGCCCAATAACCTCATTAATTCATTTTCTTGCCCTGCTATTCTTCCAGTTATTCTCTGCTCAGAGGGCTGTGTGTCTGGCTTTTCTTTTCTTCTTTCATTAGAGAACATTCCTGCTCCGGGTTAAGCTGTGTGTTAGTGCTGCTGGGTGTAAGTAAGCCCTTTGTGCCCTCCTAGGTGCTCTTCTCGTTTCCCTGGCTTTGCTATTTTTAGTCTGTTATTTTGTCACAGTCCTAGGTCGCTGGCTCTCCCATAATTGAGGTCTACTTGCAGCTTATATTTTTCATAGGCTTTTCACACAGTTAACACATTTATTCAACACGTACTGTGTGACGGGCATTGTTCTTGGTGCTGAGGATGCTGCAGAGAATCTCTGTTCATAGAGAGCTCACACTTCAGTGGGGAGGTAGCCAATGAGACTGTGTGCTATGAAGAAGAATAAAGCAAGATGTCGGGGTATTAACTGTGGGGGTGGGTGCTAAAATTTTAGGAGGGATAGATGGAAAGGGCTCAAGTTGTCTTTGAGTAAAAATGTGGAGGAAGTGAGCCATGTGGACATCATGGGAAAGAATATTCCAGTGGAAGGAAGAGCGGGTACAAAGGTCCCGAGGCAGGAGGATGAGAAAATTTGTATTTGAGGTTAGGGAGAGAAGGGGACCTGGATCGTGTAAGGCTGAGAGGGTCATAGTAAGGCCCATGGATTTTATTCTGAGTGGGAAAAGAGTTTAAAGCAGAGGAGAGATGTGGACTGACCTTTTTTTTTTTTTTTGTCACTATTATATCTATCATACAATTTTTGCCAGTAAAACTTTTTATAGGTATATAATACAGTGACAAAAATTACAATAATTGACTATGCAACCTTACCCTTGTTCAATATGAATTTTTTTATCACCCTAACTTTTCCTTTCCCCCTCCCTACCATCCCTGGTAACACTAATTAACTTTGGTCTCTATACATTTGCCTTTTCTTGTCTTTTTATATAAGTGAGGTCATCCAGTATTTCTTCATTTGTGATTAACTTATTTCACTGAGCATAATGTCTTTAAGTTCCATCCGTATTGTAGCATGTTTCAAGACTTCATTTCTCCTACAGGTTGAGTAGTAGTCCATTGTATGTATGCGGCAAATTTTGTTTATCCATTCATCTGTTGATAGGTTGTTTATACCTTTTGACTGTCATCAATATTGCTGCAGTGAACACTGCTGTGCAAGTCTCTGTTTGCGTCTTTGCTTTTAAGTCTTTTTGGATATATACCTGGAGTGGAATTGCTGGGTTATATGGTAGTTCTAAGGACCCCCTCGTGGTGGTGGTGGTTAAGGCACTTGGATACTAACCGTATGGTTGGTGGGTTCCAATGTATCAGCCACTATGTGGGAGAAAGAGGAGGTGGTCTGTTACCGTAAAGATTTACAGCCCTGTAAACTCAATGGGGGTTGCTATGAGTAGGGATTGACTCGATGGCAGTGAATTTGTTGTTTTAGTTTATGGTAGTTCTAGTTTTAGTTTTTTTAAAGACCTCCACATTGTTTTCCACAATGGCTGTACCATTTTGCAGTCCTACCAGCAATGGATACCAAAAAAACCAAACCACACTCATAGCTGTCAAGTTGGTTCTGACTCATAGCGATCCCTCCTTGACTTTCCAAGGCAGTATCTCTATGGCAGTAGATTGCCCAGTCTTCCTTCCGAGGAGTGGCTGATGGGTTTGAATCGCCAGCTTTCTGGTTAGCAGTCAGATATCTTAGGCATTACGCCACCACTAGAGGGTTTTAGTTTCTCTACATCCTCACCAGTATTTGTTATTTTCTGGTTTTGTTATTTATTTCAGCCATCCTGTTGTTAGGTGCCGTGCAGTCACTTCCAACTCGTAGCGCACCGTGTACAACAGAATGAAACGCTGCCTGGTCCTGCACCGTCATCACAGTTGTGGCTATACTTGAGCCCGTTGTTGTAGTGGCTTTGTCAGTCTGTCTTGTTCAGGATCTCTCCCCTTTTTTGCTGACCCTCTCCCAAGCTTGAGGTCCTTCTTCAGGGACTGGTCCCTCCTGATAACATGATCAAAGTGTGAGAGATGAGGTCTCATCCTCCTAACTTCTGAGGAGCGTTCTAGCTGTGCTTCATCCAAGGCAGATCGGTTTGTTCTTCTGGCAGTCCATGGTATAGTCAGTATTCTTGCCAACATCATGATGCGAAGTTATCCGTTCTTCCATCTTCCTTATTCATTGTCCAGCTTTCACATGCATAGGAGGTGGTTGAAAATACCATGGCTTGTGGCGGGCACACCTTAGTCCTCAAAGGGACATCTTTTGCTCTTTTACACTTTAAAGAGGTCCTTTGAAGCACATTTGCCTTTTTTTTTTGGTAGTGGGAGTGAAGTGGTATCTTACTGTGATTTTAATTTGCATTTCTCTGATGGCTAATGACACAGAGTATCTTTTCATGTGTTTCATGGCCATTTGAATGTCCTCTTTAGTGAAATGTCTATTCTAGACTTTTGCTCATTTTGTGATTTGGGTGTTTGCCTTGTTGTTGAAATTATATATGTGTTTTGATTAGATTCTCGTTGGGTGTAGGTTTCGTATGATACTCCCAATTGGTAGCTTGTCTTTTCACTTTTTTGGTAAAGTCTCTCTCTCTCTGTCTCTCTTTTTTTCTTATTGTGGTTTGGGTGAAGGTTTCCAGAGCAAATCAGTTTTCCATTCAGTATCCATACACATTTATTTCATGCTGTAATCCCCACAATGTAACAGCCCTTATCTCCCTCCCTCCATGTTTCCCACTTCCATTTGTCCTTCTCTCCTATCCCTTCCTGCCTCTAAACTTTGTCCCTTGGCAAATGCTGCCCTTTTGATCTGGAATGATTGATTCTTCTCAAGAGTGCATATCTCTGTGGTGTTACTGCTCACCTTATTGATCTGTCTATTATTTGTCTGAAAGTTGAGCCATGGTGGTGAGTTTAGTTCCAGGTCTGATGGGTAGCTAAGGGCCATGGTCTTGAGTGTTCCATTAGTCTCTCTGTCCAGCCACTGAGCCTGGTCTTTTTTATGATTTTTTCCACAAAAATCGCCTACTCTGTCCAAGACCTTCTAATGTGAGCCCTTTCACAGTGGTTGGTAGTGTTAGCTTGGCACCATCTCGTTCTTCTTGTTTCAGGGTCACAGATGCTAGGACTTACATGGTCCATTAGCCTTTAGACTAATTGTTTTCATGTATCTTTTATTTTCTTCACTCTTCTTTGCTCTGGATGGAGAGAGACCAACAGTTGCACCTTTGGTAAAATCTTCTGATGAACAAAGTTTTTAATTTTTATGAGGTGCCATTTATTTGTTTTGTCTTCTGCTGCTTGTGCTTTTATAACTGTATGAGATGATCCATTATTGAAAGCTATGCCTGACAGCTATGCCCCTACTTGTTCTAAGAATATAATGGTTATAGTTGGCACATTTAGGTCCTTAATTCATTTTGAATTTGTTTTTGTGTATGGTGTGAGGCGTGGATCCTGTTTAATTTTTCTGCATGTGGAAATCCAGTCTTCCCAGCACCATTTATTGAAGTGACTCTTCTTGACCCGTCAAATGGACTTAACATCCTTGTCAAAAATCAGTTGACCATAGATGTGTCTTTATTTTTGAACTCTCAATTCTATTCCATTGGTCTGTGTGTTTATTGTTATACCAGTACCAGGTCATTTTGATTACTGTGGCTATATGAAATGCTTTAAAATTGGGAAATGTGAGTTCTCCTACTTTGTTCTTCCTTTTCACCATTGCTTTAGCTGTTTGGGGCCTCTAGCCATGCCATATATAGTTAAGGATTGATTTTTTTTCATTTCTGTAATGAAGGATGTTGGGATTTTGATCAGCATTATGCTGAATCTATAGATCGCTTTTGGGGTAGTATTCACATCTTAACTATATTAAGTCTTCCATTCCATGAACATGGTAGATCTTTTTTTAACAGGGACACTCTGGCTCTTGCTGTGTTGGGGAGGGCAGGTCAGAGCAGCAAGGGAGATAGCCCGGAAACTAGTGCAGGACTGAGGGTGGTGGGATCAGACCAGGTTGGTGGGGTTGGAGGAGTGAGAAGTGGTTGGATTCTGAGGTGGGACTGAGGAGATTGGCTCATGACCAGATGTTGGAGGTGAGAAAGAGAGTCAAGGGGACACCAAAGTTTCTGATCTGAGCACCTAGAAAGAAAGGGCTATTGAGGTGCTAAAGGTGTCATTTTAGGGTATGTTTAGTTGTGATGCCATCTTGGCACACCCCCATGGAGCAGGAAAACAGTTGGTGGTTGTTTGCAATTAGGACCTTGCTGGAGAGGTAAATATGCTTGGGGATTTCTCGTTGTTCTCAGTCTTAACTCTGTCCTCTGACCTCCTCCGGACCTCCGGCAAGGCCATGTCCTGAGGTCTAAGTGGACTCTAAAGTCCTCCATGCAGAAGAGTTTGTATACTGGTTTATTAAACTTTTTTCTTTTTTTAGCCCTGCTTGCGTGCAGTTGCATCTTATGTAAGCACAAAACAAAAATAAACCCAAAAAGAGAACCAAAACCCATTGTCATTGAATTGATTCCAACTCCATATGTTACAGAGTTGAATTGAAGTGCAGAGCATTCTTTTGCCTGTAATCTTTATGGAAGCTGACCACAAGGCCTTCTGCAGTGTGCCACTGGGTGGGTTTGAACCATCAACCTTTTGGTTAGTAGCCCAGTGCAAATTATTTATGCCAGGGACCTAAAGATAGCACAGGAAACAAAAATCTATATTCATCACAAATGACCCTTGAAAATTCCTTGAGTCCCAGAAAGTATGGTAGACATGTTTCATGTAAGCACCCTAAACAGAAATATCTGACTATTTAAGTGTTTAAGGAATGTAGTCATGAACAGTATGTCATTTCATAAAGGATCATATTCAGGACTTAAGTGTTCTCACTGCTGTGAAGTTTGCAGCAACTTTAGACTCCAGCTTGTAGCCACTTCAAGTTGGTCATCCTTTTGACTAATTTTTCAGTCATTGATTCTCTGCAGCCTTAATTAATTCTTTAGGTTCACCCTTTTGTGAAGAGGTCAGGGTTGCCTTGGCATCCACTGTGCCTGGCTGTTCCAAACCATGGTCATTGCTCAGGAAAGCCTTCTTCATTCACATGTTCTTTCCATAGGGTTTGCCAAAAGCATCTGACCATTCAGGCTTCCTTGTGTCCATTGTCCTTGTGTATCTTACTGAGTTACTCCTGTCTCTGGTATGTGTGTGACTCCTATAGAATTGAGTCCTCCCATCTTCTAAGATGAATGTGAGGATGCAGAGTTTAGTAAGATGTGCTCTCCTCTCTAGGAGCCTCTCCAAGCAGTAGAGGGGACCCAAGAAAGTCAGCCCATGTGATGAGGCCAGTGCAGTTATGCTAGTGCCAGTGGCCATTGCTTATGTGCGGGGCATTTTGAAGTCATTATCACTACTCCTGGCAACCACCAGGCCAGGTGCGTCTAGTCTGCATTTTATCAGGGAAGGAACTGAGCTCAAGTAACTTGTTCAAGTTAACCCCTGGGACTTGAATTCTGGTCTTAATGCTCCACTAAACCACGGAACCTCTCCATGATTGAACACTATTCCCGTGTCTTGCCTAAATTTCTGGGTTGCTAAGTTCCCGTTGGCACAGAAGACAGCAGGGAAGTCAGCGTCAGTTGAGTGCCAGATGCTCTGCCTAGCACTTTCCGTGTTTACTAATGTCATTGACTCATAGCTGTCCTGTGGGAAAGGCATTTTATAGCTGAGGGTGCTGAGGTTTGGTGGGAGGCGACCCCCTTGCCCAAGGTTATAGTGCTGCCGAGTGGCAGAGTCATGATTTGACCCAGGCTGGTCTGATTGCCAGGCCTGAAGTTAGACTCTAATCAAGCTGTGCCTTACTGTGATCCAAGATGCTTTTCAAGCACCTCAGGTTGAAGGTAGGGTTACATGGGAAAAGGTGGGAATGGCATTCCAGACGGGGAGAGAGCGACAGGCTGGTAAATCAGGATGGTTGGAGGCTGGCTGGGCATGTGGTAGGGGGAAAAATAGAAAGGGTGTATAGAGTATAAAGATCTTTTGACATTATTATCAGGAGGTTTGAATTTCTTGTTCATATTTTTCTAGGTGGTTTCCCCAGTGTGGGGTCTTGGGGATCTAGTTTCCTTCCATCTTTGTAACACAACTGATTTCAAGATGTGGCCTCCGAGATTGCCATGGAATATTGTTCATGGAAGATTTTTTTATAAGCCAAACTTGGGAGTAGTGTTTTTTTCCCCATAGTCTGCTGGGTCCAGCCTAGACGCAAGAAGGCTGGGAAAATGGGTTTTTTGGTGCCCTCATGAGGACAGTGGCATTGTATCTGCTAACCAAACTCTGTTATTCGATGTTACTTTTTCAGTTGATCCTCTTGAATTTCTTAGATAGCTAATGATAACAGGAGTCTCTCTGTGATGAAAACGGTGAACTGCTAAGCTGCTAATGGAAAGGCTGGTGCCTTGAGTCTACCCAGAGGCACCTGGGAAGAAAGGCCTGGAGATCTACTTCTGAAAAAAATCAGCTATTAAAACCCCTAGGGAGCACTGTTTAACTCTGACACTCAGGGACTCACCGTGGGTTGGAGTCCACTTGATGGTTAACTGGTCAGTCATAATAGCTGCAAATGATTATTTTGTCTTGTCTTTTCCTTCCTTTAGTTATCCATTTCTTTTTCTTAAGGAATTACAGAGTACTTACAAAACAGGTTTAAGTAATATGATAGTAGTCATTCTTCTCTTATTCTTGATTTTTATTGGAACACATATTATATATAATCTTTAAGGGTATTAAGGAAGTAGCCTATTGTCATTTATTTTTCCACTAAATTTCAATGTCCTGCATAGTGGGATTTTTTTTTCTTCCTTTAAATAATATTTTATTGTGTTTTCAGTGAAGGTTTACACAGCAGTTTAGGTTCCCATTCAAAAATTAGTAGACAGATTGTTCAGTGACATTGGTTACGTTATTCACAATGTGTGAACATTTTCATTCTTCTGCTCTGGTTGTTCGGTTTCCATTAATCTGGTTTCCCTACCCCTTTACATTCTCATCTTTGTTTTAAAGTAATTGTTGGCCATTTGGTCTCATATGCATGACTTGTGAAAAAGCACAGTACTCATTATTTTGTGATCCAATTTGTTACTTAGTTACAAGGTGACCCTCAGGTGTTAGTTTTGGGTCAAGGTTTGAGGAGTGTCTCAATAGTAGGGCAGTAGTCTCAGGGGAGTCCTCCATTCTCTCAATTGCTCCATTAAGCCTGTGTTTCTTTTCCTTTTTTTAAAGGAGTTTGAGGTTCTGGTCCACAGTTTTCTCCCAGTCTGTCACGGTCCGTCTATTGTGGCCCGTACATAGTATTTTTTAATGAACAAAGTTTGTTAAGTTGGCTTTGACCGTGGAATCACCACAAACATTTTTTTGTTGAATATGCCCCATTTATTGTGGTAATTCTCCAAATAAGTTCAGTTTCCCTGCTGATTTGAGGATGACCTCAAATTCTCACCACAAAGAATTAAAATGAGCTAAATCTTCCCTTCAGGTGCATCCCAAGGGTTTCTGTTTTCTAGCCTATGCTGTTGAATCACATAGCTGTGACAGATTCTGAACTGTGGGCTTCCTTCGAAAATGTTCTTTCCCGTAAAGAAGTTTTCTGTGTTCTTATTTCTCTACTTTTATTATTATTTTTTTATGTTTTTATTATTTTATTTTGATTTGGGTGAAGATTTACAGAGCAAATTCACTTTCCATACAGCAGTTCACATATA